>NW_026525686.1:30000-37500 GCF_943734725.1 Anopheles marshallii | reverse complement strand
CATTATGTTGTGAAGGCGAGCTCCACTGTACTTACCACCGGGTATGGTGTTCGTACAACCATCAGTAAACATGTGAACCAACGACGATCGAAGGAATAAATTCCGTTCTCAGCATCGTTGGCTATAATCGGGCAATTTACGGGCTTGCAATCCTCTCCTTTCCATGACTACCGGAGCAGTCTGGAATGTGTGTTTCCAGCAATCCAACACTATGTGAGCTATTCCAATCTATGCGTCCAACTGGTGAACATTATGTTGTGAAGGCGAGCTCCACTGTACTTACCACCGGGTATGGTGTTCGTACAACCATCAGTAAACATGTGAACCAACGACGATCGAAGGAATAAATTCCGTTCTCAGCATCGCTGGCTATGATCGGGCAATTTACGGGCTTGCAATCCTCCTATGCACCTGGCAATGTATGGTAGTGTTTCCTGCTGCTTTCCTGATTTGGATGTGTACCATGGCCTTTATCAGGCACTCTCTACTAGCTCCGGAATCGAACCCTGATTCCCGCTTCCCGTCACAACCATGGTAGTCCTCTACACTACCATCAATAGTTGATGGGGCACAGTCAAGTGAAAGATCGGTACCAGACTTCAACTCAATCGGCCGATTGGTTTAACTAATAAGTGCACCGGTCCTACCACCTTCAGAAGCAGCATTCCCGGCCTGTTGCATGTATTAGCTCTGGTTTTCATCAATCTTCCCCTGCTGTGTTATACTGAGCTTATGCGGTTTCTCGATTGTCGTGCAAAGTGTGTTATCACACATACCCAATATGCTCAACTCTCATGTTCGTTTGACGCACCAAACTTTATTAGTGATGCACCACACAACAGGTTTTAATATACGCGATCGTGTGTGTTTCAGTGTGAACTTGGTGCGCCAAGTCCATTTGTGATGCATCACTTAGCTAACCATCTTTCGGGACTGTTTAGGGTATGTGCTCCTCCACATCTATGCTTACTCGTACACATTCTCTGTCAATAGGTTTAAGATCGGGCATTCTACCATATCATTGCCTTAATGCTTTCAAATCAAGGCTACCAGGGTAGCCTAATTGCGTTCGAAACTCAACTTGTGAGCTGTCGGCCCTAGAAGTTTTTTAGGCTGCTAGGACCTCTCTCTATATTTTGCCTTTGGACTTCTCGAAGCTCAACTTGTGAGCAGTTCCATGCACCACTACCCGTATCTCTTAGCTTAGTTCTAGCCATGTGCGTTCAAAGCTCAACGTTAAGCTGTGTCCTGCACCACAATCGTTATATAATAAGCTTATCTCTAAGCTTTTTTGCGTTCAATGCTCAACGTTAAGCTATCCCTTCGCTTAGAACCTCGCTCTACATTTTGCCTTTGGACTTCTCGAAGCTCAACTTGTGAGCAGTTCCATGCACCACTATAGGTATCTCTTAGCTTAGTTCTAGCCATGTGCGTTCAAAGCTCAACGTTAAGCGGCCTCATGCACCACAACCCTTGTATCTTAAGCTTATCTCTAAGCTTTTTTGCGTTCAATGCTCAACGTTAAGCTATCCCTTCGCTTAGAACCTCGCTCTATATTCAACTTTCAGATACCTCAAAGCTCAACTTATGTGGTCTGCTATTGCTCTTGAACGGGTACAATATCTGACAGAGGGGGGTTTTTGGCCCAAATTATGCATTATTAGTTTAACCTCCGTCGCAGAACCACATTTGACCAGGTCGAGAAAAAAATTTTTTCGTGACGACCTGGTCCCCCATAGTAGGGAATGAACATGACATCTTAACCATATTTGACCATTTTCAAATTTCTCGTCGCGGAATCATGACTTTACTAGTAAAATTTGTTCCGGGTAGGGACCTCCCATACAAAATTTTCATCGCTCCAAAAGTGATTTCGTTTCACTTTTCAACATTTACAAGGTCCATAAATCATGTTTTGAGACGATATGGAAAAAAAAATTTTTTGCCCGTCTCGACCAACTCGACCGATGGTGACCACAGCAGGGTGCTCCATACAAATTTTCCTTATGTGGAATTTTCAGTGTAAAATAAGGTTTCTCCAATCGATCGCGGGTTTCACTTTTCATCATTTGCTAGGTCTAACTATGATGTTTTGAGTGGTCCCGCAAAAATTTTTTCTCTTGGCCAGTCGACCCTTTCGTCCATGTCGGTGTGTTCTGCAGTAGGGTGCTCCATACAAATTTTCCTTATGTGGAATTTTTCAGTGTAAAATAAGGTTTCTCCAATCGATCGCGGGTTTCACTTTTCATCATTTGCTAGGTCTAACTATGATGTTTTGAGTGGTCCCGCAAAAATTTTTTCTTGGACCGGGCCTTCCTTCCCGGCCCTGTCGGTGTGCTCTGCAGTAGGGTGCTCCATACAAATTTTCCTTATGTGGAATTTTTCAGTGTAAAATAAGGTTTCTCCAATCGATCGCGGGTTTCACTTTTCATCATTTGCTAGGTCTAACTATGATGTTTTGAGTGGTCCCGCAAAAATTTTTTCTTGGACCGGGCCTTCCTTCCCGGCCCTGTCGGTGTGCTCTGCAGTAGGGTGCTCCATACAAATTTTCCTTATGTGGAATTTTTCAGTGTAAAATAAGGTTTCTCCAATCGATCGCGGGTTTCACTTTTCATCATTTGCTAGGTCTAACTATGATGTTTTGAGTGGTCCCGCAAAAATTTTTTCTTGGACCGGGCCTTCCTTCCCGGCCCTGTCGGTGTGCTCTGCAGTAGGGTGCTCCATACAAATTTTCCTTATGTGGAATTTTTCAGTGTAAAATAAGGTTTCTCCAATCGATCGCGGGTTTCACTTTTCATCATTTGCTAGGTCTAACTATGATGTTTTGAGTGGTCCCGCAAAAATTTTTTCTTGGACCGGGCCTTCCTTCCCGGCCCTGTCGGTGTGCTCTGCAGTAGGGTGCTCCATACAAATTTTCCTTATGTGGAATTTTTCAGTGTAAAATAAGGTTTCTCCAATCGATCGCGGGTTTCACTTTTCATCATTTGCTAGGTCTAACTATGATGTTTTGAGTGGTCCCGCAAAAATTTTTTCTCTTAGCCAGTCGACCCTTTCGTCCATGTCGGTGTGCTCTGCAGTAGGGTGCTCCATACAAATTTTCCTTATGTGGAATTTTTCAGTGTAAAATAAGGTTTCTCCAATCGATCGCGGGTTTCACTTTTCATCATTTGCTAGGTCTAACTATGATGTTTTGAGTGGTCCCGCAAAAATTTTTTCTCTTAGCCAGTCGACCCTTTCGTCCATGTCGGTGTGCTCTGCAGTAGGGTGCTCCATACAAATTTTCCTTATGTGGAATTTTTCAGTGTAAAATAAGGTTTCTCCAATCGATCGCGGGTTTCACTTTTCATCATTTGCTAGGTCTAACTATGATGTTTTGAGTGGTCCCGCAAAAATTTTTTCTTGGACCGGGCCTTCCTTCCCGGCCCTGTCGGTGTGCTCTGCAGTAGGGTGCTCCATACAAATTTTCCTTATGTGGAATTTTTCAGTGTAAAATAAGGTTTCTCCAATCGATCGCGGGTTTCACTTTTCATCATTTGCTAGGTCTAACTATGATGTTTTGAGTGGTCCCGCAAAAATTTTTTCTTGGACCGGGCCTTCCTTCCCGGCCCTGTCGGTGTGCTCTGCAGTAGGGTGCTCCATACAAATTTTCCTTATGTGGAATTTTTCAGTGTAAAATAAGGTTTCTCCAATCGATCGCGGGTTTCACTTTTCATCATTTGCTAGGTCTAACTATGATGTTTTGAGTGGTCCCGCAAAAATTTTTTCTCTTAGCCAGTCGACCCTTTCGTCCATGTCGGTGTGCTCTGCAGTAGGGTGCTCCATACAAATTTTCCTTATGTGGAATTTTTCAGTGTAAAATAAGGTTTCTCCAATCGATCGCGGGTTTCACTTTTCATCATTTGCTAGGTCTAACTATGATGTTTTGAGTGGTCCCGCAAAAATTTTTTCTCTTGGCCAGTCGACCCTTTCGTCCATGTCGGTGTGCTCTGCAGTAGGGTGCTCCATACAAATTTTCCTTATGTGGAATTTTTCAGTGTAAAATAAGGTTTCTCCAATCGATCGCGGGTTTCACTTTTCATCATTTGCTAGGTCTAACTATGATGTTTTGAGTGGTCCCGCAAAAATTTTTTCTTGGACCGGGCCTTCCTTCCCGGCCCTGTCGGTGTGCTCTGCAGTAGGGTGCTCCATACAAATTTTCCTTATGTGGAATTTTTCAGTGTAAAATAAGGTTTCTCCAATCGATCGCGGGTTTCACTTTTCATCATTTGCTAGGTCTAACTATGATGTTTTGAGTGGTCCCGCAAAAATTTTTTCTTGGACCGGGCCTTCCTTCCCGGCCCTGTCGGTGTGCTCTGCAGTAGGGTGCTCCATACAAATTTTCCTTATGTGGAATTTTTCAGTGTAAAATAAGGTTTCTCCAATCGATCGCGGGTTTCACTTTTCATCATTTGCTAGGTCTAACTATGATGTTTTGAGTGGTCCCGCAAAAATTTTTTCTTGGACCGGGCCTTCCTTCCCGGCCCTGTCGGTGTGCTCTGCAGTAGGGTGCTCCATACAAATATTCCTTATGTGGAATTTTTCAGTGTAAAATAAGGTTTCTCCAATCGATCGCGGGTTTCACTTTTCATCATTTGCTAGGTCTAACTATGATGTTTTGAGTGGTCCCGCAAAAATTTTTTCTTGGACCGGGCCTTCCTTCCCGGCCCTGTCGGTGTGCTCTGCAGTAGGGTGCTCCATACAAATATTCCTTATGTGGAATTTTTCAGTGTAAAATAAGGTTTCTCCAATCGATCGCGGGTTTCACTTTTCATCATTTGCTAGGTCTAACTATGATGTTTTGAGTGGTCCCGCAAAAATTTTTTCTTGGACCGGGCCTTCCTTCCCGGCCCTGTCGGTGTGCTCTGCAGTAGGGTGCTCCATACAAATTTTGCTTATGTGGAATTTTTCAGTGTAAAATAAGGTTTCTCCAATCGATCGCGGGTTTCACTTTTCATCATTTGCTAGGTCTAACTATGATGTTTTGAGTGGTCCCGCAAAAATTTTTTCTTGGACCGGGCCTTCCTTCCCGGCCCTGTCGGTGTGCTCTACAGTAGGGTGCTCCATACATATTTTCCTTATGTGGAATTTTTCAGTGTAAAATAAGGTTTCTCCAATCGATCGCGGGTTTCACTTTTCATCATTTGCTAGGTCTAACTATGATGTTTTGAGTGGTCCCGCAAAAATTTTTTCTTGGACCGGGCCTTCCTTCCCGGCCCTGTCGGTGTGCTCTGCAGTAGGGTGCTCCATACAAATTTTCCTTATGTGGAATTTTTCAGTGTAAAATAAGGTTTCTCCAATCGATCGCGGGTTTCACTTTTCATCATTTGCTAGGTCTAACTATGATGTTTTGAGTGGTCCCGCAAAAATTTTTTCTTGGACCGGGCCTTCCTTCCCGGCCCTGTCGGTGTGCTCTGCAGTAGGGTGCTCCATACATATTTTCCTTATGTGGAATTTTTCAGTGTAAAATAAGGTTTCTCCAATCGATCGCGGGTTTCACTTTTCATCATTTGCTAGGTCTAACTATGATGTTTTGAGTGGTCCCGCAAAAATTTTTTCTTGGACCGGGCCTTCCTTCCCGGCCCTGTCGGTGTGCTCTGCAGTAGGGTGCTCCATACATATTTTCCTTATGTGGAATTTTTCAGTGTAAAATAAGGTTTCTCCAATCGATCGCGGGTTTCACTTTTCATCATTTGCTAGGTCTAACTATGATGTTTTGAGTGGTCCCGCAAAAATTTTTTCTTGGACCGGGCCTTCCTTCCCGGCCCTGTCGGTGTGCTCTGCAGTAGGGTGCTCCATACAAATTTTCCTTATGTGGAATTTTTCAGTGTAAAATAAGGTTTCTCCAATCGATCGCGGGTTTCACTTTTCATCATTTGCTAGGTCTAACTATGATGTTTTGAGTGGTCCCGCAAAAATTTTTTCTTGGACCGGGCCTTCCTTCCCGGCCCTGTCGGTGTGTTCTGCAGTAGGGTGCTCCATACAAATTTTGCTTATGTGGAATTTTTCAGTGTAAAATAAGGTTTCTCCAATCGATCGCGGGTTTCACTTTTCATCATTTGCTAGGTCTAACTATGATGTTTTGAGTGGTCCCGCAAAAATTTTTTCTTGGACCGGGCCTTCCTTCCCGGCCCTGTCGGTGTGTTCTGCAGTAGGGTGCTCCATACAAATTTTCCTTATGTGGAATTTTTCAGTGTAAAATAAGGTTTCTCCAATCGATCGCGGGTTTCACTTTTCATCATTTGCTAGGTCTAACTATGATGTTTTGAGTGGTCCCGCAAAAATTTTTTCTTGGACCGGGCCTTCCTTCCCGGCCCTGTCGGTGTGCTCTGCAGTAGGGTGCTCCATACAAATTTTCCTTATGTGGAATTTTTCAGTGTAAAATAAGGTTTCTCCAATCGATCGCGGGTTTCACTTTTCATCATTTGCTAGGTCTAACTATGATGTTTTGAGTGGTCCCGCAAAAATTTTTTCTTGGACCGGGCCTTCCTTCCCGGCCCTGTCGGTGTGCTCTGCAGTAGGGTGCTCCATACAAATTTTGCTTATGTGGAATTTTTCAGTGTAAAATAAGGTTTCTCCAATCGATCGCGGGTTTCACTTTTCATCATTTGCTAGGTCTAACTATGATGTTTTGAGTGGTCCCGCAAAAATTTTTTCTCTTAGCCAGTCAACCCTTTCGTCCATGTCGGTGTGTTCTGCAGTAGGGTGCTCCAACCAAGTTTTCCTAATGAAAGTTTTTCGTGGTTTCGTGTGAGTTAAAAACTCCGGAACTTGGCTTATTTTCACCATAATTTCCACATAAGGTGACCAACTCAATAAACGTTTTGTGCGTATCCTATGGACAGTTTTTCGCGTTCAACTTGGTGAACTAGGGTTGTTTTCCCGAAGGGTAAAAAAATCTGGACTTAGCCAAATTTTGAAATCTCCAACCAATCTTGGCCTGTTAGATTATCTTGGTTGGGTTGCTATGGGCTGCTACGGCCTACTTGATAGGCAATGTTTCAACTCTTGGAAGCTTTCGTGGTTGCTAAGCACAGTTCGTGGCCTTCTTGATAGAAATGGCTTATGGTGGCCATGGACTTAGCAAAATTTTGAAATCTCCAACCAATCTTGGCCTGTTAGAGTATCTTGGTTGGGTTGCTATGGGCTGGTACGGCCTACTTGATAGGCAATGTTTCAACTCTTGGAAGCTCTCGTGGTTGCTAAGCACTGTTCGTGGCCTTCTTGATAGAAATGGCTTATGGTGGCCATGGACTTAGCAAAATTTTGAAATCTCCAACCAATCTTGGCCTGTTAGATTATCTTGGTTGGTTTGCTATGGGCTGCTACGGCCTACTTGATAGGCAATGTTTCAACTCTTGGAAGCTTTCGTGGTTGCTAAGCACTGTTCGTGGCCTTCTTGATAGAAATGGCTTATGGTGGCCATGGACTTAGCCAAATTTTGAAATCTCCAACCAATCTTGG
>NW_026525686.1:15000-20000 GCF_943734725.1 Anopheles marshallii | reverse complement strand
AGCTAACCATCTTTCGGGACTGTTTAGGGTATGTGCTCCTCCACATCTATGCTTACTCGTACACATTCTCTGTCAATAGGTTTAAGATCGGGCATTCTACCATATCATTGCCTTAATGCTTTCAAATCAAGGCTACCAGGGTAGCCTAATTGCGTTCGAAACTCAACTTGTGAGCTGTCGGCCCTAGAAGTTTTTTAGGCTGCTAGGACCTCTCTCTATATTTTGCCTTTGGACTTCTCGAAGCTCAACTTGTGAGCAGTTCCATGCACCACTACCCGTATCTCTTAGCTTAGTTCTAGCCATGTGCGTTCAAAGCTCAACGTTAAGCTGTGTCCTGCACCACAATCGTTATATAATAAGCTTATCTCTAAGCTTTTTTGCGTTCAATGCTCAACGTTAAGCTATCCCTTCGCTTAGAACCTCGCTCTACATTTTGCCTTTGGACTTCTCGAAGCTCAACTTGTGAGCAGTTCCATGCACCACTATAGGTATCTCTTAGCTTAGTTCTAGCCATGTGCGTTCAAAGCTCAACGTTAAGCTGTGTTCTGCACCACAACCCTTGTATCTTAAGCTTATCTCTAAGCTTTTTTGCGTTCAATGCTCAACGTTAAGCTATCCCTTCGCTTAGAACCTCGCTCTATATTCAACTTTCAGATACCTCAAAGCTCAACTTATGTGGTCTGCTATTGCTCTTGAACGGGTACAATATCTGACAGAGGGGGGTTTTTGGCCCAAATTATGCAATATTAGTTTAACCTCCGTCGCAGAACCACATTTGACCAGGTCGAGAAAAAAATTTTTTCGTGACGACCTGGTCCCCCATAGTAGGGAATGAACATGACATCTTAACCATATTTGACCATTTTCAAATTTCTCGTCGCGGAATGATGACTTTACTAGTAAAATTTGTTCCGGGTAGGGACCTCCCATACAAAATTTTCATCGCTCCAAAAGTGATTTCGTTTCACTTTTCAACATTTACAAGGTCCATAAATCATGTTTTGAGACGATATGGAAAAAAAAATTTTTTGCCCGTCTCGACCAACTCGACCGATGGTGACCACAGTAGGGTGCTCCATACAAATTTTCCTTATGTGGAATTTTTCAGTGTAAAATAAGGTTTCTCCAATCGATCGCGGGTTTCACTTTTCATCATTTGCTAGGTCTAACTATGATGTTTTGAGTGGTCCCGCAAAAATTTTTTCTTGGACCGGGCCTTCCTTCCCGGCCCTGTCGGTGTGCTCTGCAGTAGGGTGCTCCATACAAATTTTCCTTATGTGGAATTTTTCAGTGTAAAATAAAGTTTCTCCAATCGATCGCGGGTTTCACTTTTCATCATTTGCTAGGTCTAACTATGATGTTTTGAGTGGTCCCGCAAAAATTTTTTCTTGGACCGGGCCTTCCTTCCCGGCCCTGTCGGTGTGCTCTGCAGTAGGGTGCTCCATACATATTTTCCTTATGTGGAATTTTTCAGTGTAAAATAAGGTTTCTCCAATCGATCGCGGGTTTCACTTTTCATCATTTGCTAGGTCTAACTATGATGTTTTGAGTGGTCCCGCAAAAATTTTTTCTTGGACCGGGCCTTCCTTCCCGGCCCTGTCGGTGTGCTCTGCAGTAGGGTGCTCCATACAAATTTTGCTTATGTGGAATTTTTCAGTGTAAAATAAGGTTTCTCCAATCGATCGCGGGTTTCACTTTTCATCATTTGCTAGGTCTAACTATGATGTTTTGAGTGGTCCCGCAAAAATTTTTTCTTGGACCGGGCCTTCCTTCCCGGCCCTGTCGGTGTGCTCTGCAGTAGGGTGCTCCATACATATTTTCCTTATGTGGAATTTTTCAGTGTAAAATAAGGTTTCTCCAATCGATCGCGGGTTTCACTTTTCATCATTTGCTAGGTCTAACTATGATGTTTTGAGTGGTCCCGCAAAAATTTTTTCTTGGACCGGGCCTTCCTTCCCGGCCCTGTCGGTGTGCTCTGCAGTAGGGTGCTCCATACAAATTTTGCTTATGTGGAATTTTTCAGTGTAAAATAAGGTTTCTCCAATCGATCGCGGGTTTCACTTTTCATCATTTGCTAGGTCTAACTATGATGTTTTGAGTGGTCCCGCAAAAATTTTTTCTTGGACCGGGCCTTCCTTCCCGGCCCTGTCGGTGTGCTCTGCAGTAGGGTGCTCCATACATATTTTCCTTATGTGGAATTTTTCAGTGTAAAATAAGGTTTCTCCAATCGATCGCGGGTTTCACTTTTCATCATTTGCTAGGTCTAACTATGATGTTTTGAGTGGTCCCGCAAAAATTTTTTCTTGGACCGGGCCTTCCTTCCCGGCCCTGTCGGTGTGCTCTGCAGTAGGGTGCTCCATACAAATTTTGCTTATGTGGAATTTTTCAGTGTAAAATAAGGTTTCTCCAATCGATCGCGGGTTTCACTTTTCATCATTTGCTAGGTCTAACTATGATGTTTTGAGTGGTCCCGCAAAAATTTTTTCTTGGACCGGGCCTTCCTTCCCGGCCCTGTCGGTGTGCTCTACAGTAGGGTGCTCCATACATATTTTCCTTATGTGGAATTTTTCAGTGTAAAATAAGGTTTCTCCAATCGATCGCGGGTTTCACTTTTCATCATTTGCTAGGTCTAACTATGATGTTTTGAGTGGTCCCGCAAAAATTTTTTCTTGGACCGGGCCTTCCTTCCCGGCCCTGTCGGTGTGCTCTGCAGTAGGGTGCTCCATACAAATTTTCCTTATGTGGAATTTTTCAGTGTAAAATAAGGTTTCTCCAATCGATCGCGGGTTTCACTTTTCATCATTTGCTAGGTCTAACTATGATGTTTTGAGTGGTCCCGCAAAAATTTTTTCTTGGACCGGGCCTTCCTTCCCGGCCCTGTCGGTGTGCTCTGCAGTAGGGTGCTCCATACATATTTTCCTTATGTGGAATTTTTCAGTGTAAAATAAGGTTTCTCCAATCGATCGCGGGTTTCACTTTTCATCATTTGCTAGGTCTAACTATGATGTTTTGAGTGGTCCCGCAAAAATTTTTTCTTGGACCGGGCCTTCCTTCCCGGCCCTGTCGGTGTGCTCTGCAGTAGGGTGCTCCATACAAATTTTGCTTATGTGGAATTTTTCAGTGTAAAATAAGGTTTCTCCAATCGATCGCGGGTTTCACTTTTCATCATTTGCTAGGTCTAACTATGATGTTTTGAGTGGTCCCGCAAAAATTTTTTCTTGGACCGGGCCTTCCTTCCCGGCCCTGTCGGTGTGCTCTGCAGTAGGGTGCTCCATACATATTTTCCTTATGTGGAATTTTTCAGTGTAAAATAAGGTTTCTCCAATCGATCGCGGGTTTCACTTTTCATCATTTGCTAGGTCTAACTATGATGTTTTGAGTGGTCCCGCAAAAATTTTTTCTTGGACCGGGCCTTCCTTCCCGGCCCTGTCGGTGTGCTCTGCAGTAGGGTGCTCCATACAAATTTTCCTTATGTGGAATTTTTCAGTGTAAAATAAGGTTTCTCCAATCGATCGCGGGTTTCACTTTTCATCATTTGCTAGGTCTAACTATGATGTTTTGAGTGGTCCCGCAAAAATTTTTTCTTGGACCGGGCCTTCCTTCCCGGCCCTGTCGGTGTGCTCTGCAGTAGGGTGCTCCATACAAATTTTCCTTATGTGGAATTTTTCAGTGTAAAATAAGGTTTCTCCAATCGATCGCGGGTTTCACTTTTCATCATTTGCTAGGTCTAACTATGATGTTTTGAGTGGTCCCGCAAAAATTTTTTCTTGGACCGGGCCTTCCTTCCCGGCCCTGTCGGTGTGCTCTGCAGTAGGGTGCTCCATACATATTTTCCTTATGTGGAATTTTTCAGTGTAAAATAAGGTTTCTCCAATCGATCGCGGGTTTCACTTTTCATCATTTGCTAGGTCTAACTATGATGTTTTGAGTGGTCCCGCAAAAATTTTTTCTTGGACCGGGCCTTCCTTCCCGGCCCTGTCGGTGTGCTCTGCAGTAGGGTGCTCCATACAAATTTTGCTTATGTGGAATTTTTCAGTGTAAAATAAGGTTTCTCCAATCGATCGCGGGTTTCACTTTTCATCATTTGCTAGGTCTAACTATGATGTTTTGAGTGGTCCCGCAAAAAATTTTTCTTGGACCGGGCCTTCCTTCCCGGCCCTGTCGGTGTGCTCTGCAGTAGGGTGCTCCATACAAATTTTGCTTATGTGGAATTTTTCAGTGTAAAATAAGGTTTCTCCAATCGATCGCGGGTTTCACTTTTCATCATTTGCTAGGTCTAACTATGATGTTTTGAGTGGTCCCGCAAAAATTTTTTCTTGGACCGGGCCTTCCTTCCCGGCCCTGTCGGTGTGCTCTGCAGTAGGGTGCTCCATACAAATTTTCCTTATGTGGAATTTTTCAGTGTAAAATAAGGTTTCTCCAATCGATCGCGGGTTTCACTTTTCATCATTTGCTAGGTCTAACTATGATGTTTTGAGTGGTCCCGCAAAAATTTTTTCTTGGACCGGGCCTTCCTTCCCGGCCCTGTCGGTGTGCTCTGCAGTAGGGTGCTCCATACAAATTTTCCTTATGTGGAATTTTTCAGTGTAAAATAAGGTTTCTCCAATCGATCGCGGGTTTCACTTTTCATCATTTGCTAGGTCTAACTATGATGTTTTGAGTGGTCCCGCAAAAATTTTTTCTTGGACCGGGCCTTCCTTCCCGGCCCTGTCGGTGTGCTCTGCAGTAGGGTGCTCCATACAAATTTTCCTTATGTGGAATTTTTCAGTGTAAAATAAGGTTTCTCCAATCGATCGCGGGTTTCACTTTTCATCATTTGCTAGGTCTAACTATGATGTTTTGAGTGGTCCCGCAAAAATTTTTTCTTGGACCGGGCCTTCCTTCCCGGCCCTGTCGGTGTGCTCTGCAGTAGGGTGCTCCATACAAATTTTGCTTATGTGGAATTTTTCAGTGTAAAATAAGGTTTCTCCAATCGATCGCGGGTTTCACTTTTCATCATT
>NW_026525686.1:0-5000 GCF_943734725.1 Anopheles marshallii | reverse complement strand
TCGTGTGTGTTTCAGTGTGAACTTGGTGCGCCAAGTCCATTTGTGATGCATCACTTAGCTAACCATCTTTCGGGACTGTTTAGGGTATGTGCTCCTCCACATCTATGCTTACTCGTACACATTCTCTGTCAATAGGTTTAAGATCGGGCATTCTACCATATCATTGCCTTAATGCTTTCAAATCAAGGCTACCAGGGTAGCCTAATTGCGTTCGAAACTCAACTTGTGAGCTGTCGGCCCTAGAAGTTTTTTAGGCTGCTAGGACCTCTCTCTATATTTTGCCTTTGGACTTCTCGAAGCTCAACTTGTGAGCAGTTCCATGCACCACTACCCGTATCTCTTAGCTTAGTTCTAGCCATGTGCGTTCAAAGCTCAACGTTAAGCTGTGTACTGCACCACAATCCTTATATAATAAGCTTATCTCTAAGCTTTTTTGCGTTCAATGCTCAACGTTAAGCTATCCCTTCGCTTAGAACCTCGCTCTACATTTTGCCTTTGGACTTCTCGAAGCTCAACTTGTGAGCAGTTCCATGCACCACTATAGGTATCTCTTAGCTTAGTTCTAGCCATTTGCGTTCAAAGCTCAACGTTAAGCTGTGTACTGCACCACAATCCTTATATCATAAGCTTATCTCTAAGCTTTTTTGCGTTCAATGCTCAACGTTAAGCTATCCCTTCGCTTAGAACCTCGCTCTATATTCAACTTTCAGATACCTCGAAGCTCAACTTATGTGGTCTGCTTTCGCTCTTGAAGGGGAAATTTTTCTGACAGAGGGGGGTTTTTGGGCCAAATTATGCAATATTAGTTTAACCTCCGTCGCAGAACCACATTTGACCAGGTCGAGAAAAAAATTTTTTCGTGACGACCTGGTCCCCCATAGTAGGGAATGAACATGACATCTTAACCATATTTGACCATTTTCAAATTTCTCGTCGCGGAATGATGACTTTACTAGTAAAATTTGTTCCGGGTAGGGACCTCCCATACAAAATTTTCATCGCTCCAAAAGTGATTTCGTTTCACTTTTCAACATTTACAAGGTCCATAAATCATGTTTTGAGACGATATGGAAAAAAAAATTTTTTGCCCGTCTCGACCAACTCGACCGATGGTGACCACAGCAGGGTGCTCCATACAAATTTTCCTTATGTGGAATTTTCAGTGTAAAATAAGGTTTCTCCAATCGATCGCGGGTTTCACTTTTCATCATTTGCTAGGTCTAACTATGATGTTTTGAGTGGTCCCGCAAAAATTTTTTCTTGGACCGGGCCTTCCTTCCCGGCCCTGTCGGTGTGCTCTGCAGTAGGGTGCTCCATACAAATTTTCCTTATGTGGAATTTTTCAGTGTAAAATAAGGTTTCTCCAATCGATCGCGGGTTTCACTTTTCATCATTTGCTAGGTCTAACTATGATGTTTTGAGTGGTCCCGCAAAAATTTTTTCTTGGACCGGGCCTTCCTTCCCGGCCCTGTCGGTGTGCTCTGCAGTAGGGTGCTCCATACAAATTTTCCTTATGTGGAATTTTTCAGTGTAAAATAAGGTTTCTCCAATCGATCGCGGGTTTCACTTTTCATCATTTGCTAGGTCTAACTATGATGTTTTGAGTGGTCCCGCAAAAATTTTTTCTTGGACCGGGCCTTCCTTCCCGGCCCTGTCGGTGTGCTCTGCAGTAGGGTGCTCCATACAAATTTTCCTTATGTGGAATTTTTCAGTGTAAAATAAGGTTTCTCCAATCGATCGCGGGTTTCACTTTTCATCATTTGCTAGGTCTAACTATGATGTTTTGAGTGGTCCCGCAAAAATTTTTTCTTGGACCGGGCCTTCCTTCCCGGCCCTGTCGGTGTGCTCTGCAGTAGGGTGCTCCATACAAATTTTCCTTATGTGGAATTTTTCAGTGTAAAATAAGGTTTCTCCAATCGATCGCGGGTTTCACTTTTCATCATTTGCTAGGTCTAACTATGATGTTTTGAGTGGTCCCGCAAAAATTTTTTCTTGGACCGGGCCTTCCTTCCCGGCCCTGTCGGTGTGCTCTGCAGTAGGGTGCTCCATACAAATTTTCCTTATGTGGAATTTTTCAGTGTAAAATAAGGTTTCTCCAATCGATCGCGGGTTTCACTTTTCATCATTTGCTAGGTCTAACTATGATGTTTTGAGTGGTCCCGCAAAAATTTTTTCTTGGACCGGGCCTTCCTTCCCGGCCCTGTCGGTGTGCTCTGCAGTAGGGTGCTCCATACAAATTTTCCTTATGTGGAATTTTTCAGTGTAAAATAAGGTTTCTCCAATCGATCGCGGGTTTCACTTTTCATCATTTGCTAGGTCTAACTATGATGTTTTGAGTGGTCCCGCAAAAATTTTTTCTTGGACCGGGCCTTCCTTCCCGGCCCTGTCGGTGTGCTCTGCAGTAGGGTGCTCCATACAAATTTTCCTTATGTGGAATTTTTCAGTGTAAAATAAGGTTTCTCCAATCGATCGCGGGTTTCACTTTTCATCATTTGCTAGGTCTAACTATGATGTTTTGAGTGGTCCCGCAAAAATTTTTTCTCTTAGCCAGTCAACCCTTTCGTCCATGTCGGTGTGTTCTGCAGTAGGGTGCTCCAACCAAGTTTTCCTAATGAAAGTTTTTCGTGGTTTCGTGTGAGTTAAAAACTCCGGAACTTGGCTTATTTTCACCATAATTTCCACATATGGTGACCAACTCAATAAACGTTTTGTGCGTATCCTATGGACAGTTTTTCGCGTTCAACTTGGTGAACTAGGGTTGTTTTCCCGAAGGGTAAAAAAATCTGGACTTAGCCAAATTTTGAAATCTCCAACCAATCTTGGCCTGTTAGATTATCTTGGTTGGGTTGCTATGGGCTGCTACGGCCTACTTGATAGGCAATGTTTCAACTCTTGGAAGCTTTCGTGGTTGTTTAGAACTGTCCATGGCCTTCTTGATAGAAATGGCTTATCGTGGCCATGGACTTAGCAACATTTTGAGATCCAATCTTGGCCTGTTAGAGTATCTTGGTTGGGTTGCTATGGGCTGGTACGGCCTACTTGATAGGCAATGTTTCAACTCTTGGAAGCTTTCGTGGTTGCTAAGCACAGTTCGTGGCCTTCTTGATAGAAATGGCTTATGGTGGCCATGGACTTAGCCAAATTTTGAAATCTCCAACCAATCTTGGCCTGTTAGAGTATCTTGGTTGGGTTGCTATGGGCTGGTACGGCCTACTTGATAGGCAATGTTTCAACTCTTGGAAGCTTTCGTGGTTGCTAAGCACTGTTCATGGCCTTCTTGATAGAAATGGCTTATGGTGGCCATGGACTTAGCAAAATTTTGAATTCTCCAACCAATCTTGGCCTGTTAGAGTATCTTGGTTGGGTTGCTATGGGCTGCTACGGCCTACTTGATAGGCAATGTTTCAACTCTTGGAAGCTTTCGTGGTTGTTTAGAACTGTCCATGGCCTTCTTGATAGAAATGGCTTATCGTGGCCATGGACTTAGCAACATTTTGAGATCCAATCTTGGCCTGTTAGAGTATCTTGGTTGGGTTGCTATGGGCTGGTACGGCCTACTTGATAGCAATGTTTCAACTCTTGGAAGCTTTCGTGGTTGCTAAGCACTGGTCATGGCCTTCTTGATAGAAATGGCTTATGGTGGCCATGGACTTAGCAAAATTTTGAATTCTCCAACCAATCATGGCCTGTTAGAGTATCTTGGTTGGGTTGCTATGGGCTGCTACGGCCTACTTGATAGGCAATGTTTCAACTCTTGGAAGCTTTCGTGGTTGTTTAGAACTGTCCCTGGCCTTCTTGATAGAAATGGCTTATCGTGGCCATGGACTTAGCAACATTTTGAGATCCAATCTTGGCCTGTTAGAGTATCTTGGTTGGGTTGCTATGGGCTGGTACGGCCTACTTGATAGGCAATGTTTCAACTCTTGGAAGCTTCGTGGTTGCTAAGCACAGTTCGTGGCCTTCTTGATAGAAATGGCTTATGGTGGCCATGGACTTAGCCAAATTTTGAAATCTCAACCAATCTTGGCCTGTTAGAGTATCTTGGTTGGTTGGTTGCTATGGGCTGCTACGGCCTACTTGATAGGCAATGTTTCAACTCTTGGAAGCTTTCGTGGTTGTTTAGAACTGTCCATGGCCTTCTTGATAGAAATGGCTTATCGTGGCCATGGACTTAGCAACATTTTGAGATCCAATCTTGGCCTGTTAGAGTATCTTGGTTGGGTTGCTATGGGCTGGTACGGCCTACTTGATAGGCAATGTTTCAACTCTTGGAAGCTTTCGTGGTTGCTAAGCACAGTTCGTGGCCTTCTTGATAGAAATGGCTTATGGTGGCCATGGACTTAGCCAAATTTTGAAATCTCCAACCAATCTTGGCCTGTTAGAGTATCTTGGTTGGGTTGCTATGGGCTGGTACGGCCTACTTGATAGGCAATGTTTCAACTCTTGGAAGCTTTCGTGGTTGCTAAGCACTGTTCATGGCCTTCTTGATAGAAATGGCTTATGGTGGCCATGGACTTAGCAAAATTTTGAATTCTCCAACCAATCTTGGCCTGTTAGAGTATCTTGGTTGGGTTGCTATGGGCTGCTACGGCCTACTTGATAGGCAATGTTTCAACTCTTGGAAGCTTTCGTGGTTGTTTAGAACTGTCCATGGCCTTCTTGATAGAAATGGCTTATCGTGGCCATGGACTTAGCAACATTTTGAGATCCAATCTTGGCCTGTTAGAGTATCTTGGTTGGGTTGCTATGGGCTGGTACGGCCTACTTGATAGGCAATGTTTCAACTCTTGGAAGCTTTCGTGGTTGCTAAGCACAGTTCGTGGCCTTCTTGATAGAAATGGCTTATGGTGGCCATGGACTTAGCCAAATTTTGAAATCTCCAACCAATCTTGGCCTGTTAGAGTATCTTGGTTGGGTTGCTATGGGCTGCTACGGCCTACTTGATAGGCAATGTTTCAACTCTTGGAAGCTTTCGTGGTTGTTTAGAACTGTCCATGGCC
>NW_026525685.1:50000-53472 GCF_943734725.1 Anopheles marshallii | reverse complement strand
AAAATTCCACATAAGGAAAATTTGTATGGAGCACCCTACTGCAGAGCACACCGACAGGGCCGGGAAGGAAGGCCCGGTCCAAGAAAAAATTTTTGCGGGACCACTCAAAACATCATAGTTAGACCTAGCAAATGATGAAAAGTGAAACCCGCGATCGATTGGAGAAACCTTATTTTACACTGAAAAATTCCACATAAGGAAAATTTGTATGGAGCACCCTACTGCAGAGCACACCGACAGGGCCGGGAAGGAAGGCCCGGTCCAAGAAAAAATTTTTGCGGGACCACTCAAAACATCATAGTTAGACCTAGCAAATGATGAAAAGTGAAACCCGCGATCGATTGGAGAAACCTTATTTTACACTGAAAAATTCCACATAAGGAAAATTTGTATGGAGCACCCTACTGCAGAGCACACCGACAGGGCCGGGAAGGAAGGCCCGGTCCAAGAAAAAATTTTTGCGGGACCACTCAAAACATCATAGTTAGACCTAGCAAATGATGAAAAGTGAAACCCGCGATCGATTGGAGAAACCTTATTTTACACTGAAAAATTCCACATAAGGAAAATTTGTATGGAGCACCCTACTGCAGAGCACACCGACAGGGCCGGGAAGGAAGGCCCGGTCCAAGAAAAAATTTTTGCGGGACCACTCAAAACATCATAGTTAGACCTAGCAAATGATGAAAAGTGAAACCCGCGATCGATTGGAGAAACCTTATTTTACACTGAAAAATTCCACATAAGGAAAATTTGTATGGAGCACCCTACTGCAGAGCACACCGACAGGGCCGGGAAGGAAGGCCCGGTCCAAGAAAAAATTTTTGCGGGACCACTCAAAACATCATAGTTAGACCTAGCAAATGATGAAAAGTGAAACCCGCGATCGATTGGAGAAACCTTATTTTACACTGAAAAATTCCACATAAGGAAAATTTGTATGGAGCACCCTACTGCAGAACACACCGACAGGGCCGGGAAGGAAGGCCCGGTCCAAGAAAAAATTTTTGCGGGACCACTCAAAACATCATAGTTAGACCTAGCAAATGATGAAAAGTGAAACCCGCGATCGATTGGAGAAACCTTATTTTACACTGAAAAATTCCACATAAGGAAAATTTGTATGGAGCACCCTACTGCAGAGCACACCGACAGGGCCGGGAAGGAAGGCCCGGTCCAAGAAAAAATTTTTGCGGGACCACTCAAAACATCATAGTTAGACCTAGCAAATGATGAAAAGTGAAACCCGCGATCGATTGGAGAAACCTTATTTTACACTGAAAAATTCCACATAAGGAAAATTTGTATGGAGCACCCTACTGCAGAGCACACCGACAGGGCCGGGAAGGAAGGCCCGGTCCAAGAAAAAATTTTTGCGGGACCACTCAAAACATCATAGTTAGACCTAGCAAATGATGAAAAGTGAAACCCGCGATCGATTGGAGAAACCTTATTTTACACTGAAAAATTCCACATAAGGAAAATTTGTATGGAGCACCCTACTGCAGAGCACACCGACAGGGCCGGGAAGGAAGGCCCGGTCCAAGAAAAAATTTTTGCGGGACCACTCAAAACATCATAGTTAGACCTAGCAAATGATGAAAAGTGAAACCCGCGATCGATTGGAGAAACCTTATTTTACACTGAAAAATTCCACATAAGGAAAATTTGTATGGAGCACCCTACTGCAGAGCACACCGACAGGGCCGGGAAGGAAGGCCCGGTCCAAGAAAAAATTTTTGCGGGACCACTCAAAACATCATAGTTAGACCTAGCAAATGATGAAAAGTGAAACCCGCGATCGATTGGAGAAACCTTATTTTACACTGAAAAATTCCACATAAGGAAAATTTGTATGGAGCACCCTACTGCAGAGCACACCGACAGGGCCGGGAAGGAAGGCCCGGTCCAAGAAAAAATTTTTGCGGGACCACTCAAAACATCATAGTTAGACCTAGCAAATGATGAAAAGTGAAACCCGCGATCGATTGGAGAAACCTTATTTTACACTGAAAAATTCCACATAAGGAAAATTTGTATGGAGCACCCTACTGCAGAGCACACCGACAGGGCCGGGAAGGAAGGCCCGGTCCAAGAAAAAATTTTTGCGGGACCACTCAAAACATCATAGTTAGACCTAGCAAATGATGAAAAGTGAAACCCGCGATCGATTGGAGAAACCTTATTTTACACTGAAAAATTCCACATAAGGAAAATTTGTATGGAGCACCCTACTGCAGAGCACACCGACAGGGCCGGGAAGGAAGGCCCGGTCCAAGAAAAAATTTTTGCGGGACCACTCAAAACATCATAGTTAGACCTAGCAAATGATGAAAAGTGAAACCCGCGATCGATTGGAGAAACCTTATTTTACACTGAAAAATTCCACATAAGGAAAATTTGTATGGAGCACCCTACTGCAGAGCACACCGACAGGGCCGGGAAGGAAGGCCCGGTCCAAGAAAAAATTTTTGCGGGACCACTCAAAACATCATAGTTAGACCTAGCAAATGATGAAAAGTGAAACCCGCGATCGATTGGAGAAACCTTATTTTACACTGAAAAATTCCACATAAGGAAAATTTGTATGGAGCACCCTACTGCAGAGCACACCGACAGGGCCGGGAAGGAAGGCCCGGTCCAAGAAAAAATTTTTGCGGGACCACTCAAAACATCATAGTTAGACCTAGCAAATGATGAAAAGTGAAACCCGCGATCGATTGGAGAAACCTTATTTTACACTGAAAAATTCCACATAAGGAAAATTTGTATGGAGCACCCTACTGCAGAGCACACCGACAGGGCCGGGAAGGAAGGCCCGGTCCAAGAAAAAATTTTTGCGGGACCACTCAAAACATCATAGTTAGACCTAGCAAATGATGAAAAGTGAAACCCGCGATCGATTGGAGAAACCTTATTTTACACTGAAAAATTCCACATAAGGAAAATTTGTATGGAGCACCCTACTGCAGAGCACACCGACAGGGCCGGGAAGGAAGGCCCGGTCCAAGAAAAAAATTTTGCGGGACCACTCAAAACATCATAGTTAGACCTAGCAAATGATGAAAAGTGAAACCCGCGATCGATTGGAGAAACCTTATTTTACACCGAAAAATTCCACATAAGGAAAATTTGTATGGAGCACCCTACTGTGGTCACCATCGGTCGAGTTGGTCGAGACGGGCAAAAAATTTTTTTTTCCATATCGTCTCAAAACATGATTTATGGACCTTGTAAATGTTGAAAAGTGAAACGAAATCACTTTTGGAGCGATGAAAATTTTGTATGGGAGGTCCCTACCCGGAACAAATTTTACTAGTAAAGTCATCATTCCGCGACGAGAAATTTGAAAATGGTCAAATATGGTTAAGATGTCATGTTCATTCCCTACTATGGGGGACCAGGTCGTCACGAAAAATTTTTTTTCTCGACCTGGTCAAATGTGGTTCTGCGACGGAGGTTAAACTAATAT
>NW_026525685.1:27500-40000 GCF_943734725.1 Anopheles marshallii | reverse complement strand
GTCGAAGAAGGCATGCTCGGCCGTCTCCGGGACTCCCGGGCACCTGGTACAGTCGGCGGATGGTGCAAGATGTTTCACGCACAAGTACTCATGGAAAAACCCATGGCCGGAGAGGATCTGAGCGAGGTGGAATGTCATCTCCCCGTGTTGCCGGTTCTTCCATGCCGCCAAGTCTGGGATGGTCCGGTGCGCCCATCGGGTGTAGCGGCTTTCCGATTCTAGCTGGTCCCACTGACGCTGCCACTCGTCAATTGTCCTCGTCCGCTCCTCGATGCGCAGTTCGCGTAGACTTGCTCCCGTCGTCCGATGCCGCTGGTAGCAACGAGCGTCTTCCGTCACCTGCAGCACGATGGGGATGACGCTGGCAAGGACCGTTGCCACCTCATGGCGCACTGTAATGAAGGTGCGAGCTACTGGCCGTGCGTACAGTCCTTGCACGCGGTTCAGCTGTCTGCAACACTCCCGGAGTCGGACTGCCTCGTGCCAAATCGGCGCGGCGTAGCGGAGGGTGGAGTCCACCACCGATGCAAGCAGCCGCCGCTTCGCACTCTTTGGCCCACCATGATTTCGGAGCAGCCGGGAAATCCCCTGCGCCACACGGAGCGCTTTCGTCGTGGCCTGCTCTACGTGTGGCCTCCACGACAGGTGGTCCTCGATGACAACTCCTAAATATTTCAAGGTGCGGGTCGGCAGTTTCTCTACGCCATTGATACTCACCGGGACTCGGGTGTTGTCTCGTCTCATCGTAGACACAATGACCAGCTCGGTCTTGGCCGGAGCGAGCTCCAGGTGGTGTTGCGCCATCCACGAGCTGATCATTGCTACCGCCGTCTCCGCCAGTCCCGTCGCTGCCTCCGGCGTCGTCCCGCTCGCCAGCACCACGACGTCATCCGCAAAGCCGATCACTTCGGCGCCCTCAGGCAGCACCAGCCGAAGCACGCCGTCGTACATCGCGTTCCACAGGGTCGGGCCCAGGATTGAGCCCTGTGGAACGCCCGCCGTGACCGTACGACGCACTGGCCCCTCGCTGGTCTCGTACACCAGCCTCCTCTCAGAAAAGTAGCTGCGCAATATTTTCTGGAGGGCTGCAGGAACCATCAGCTTCTGCAGGGCAACCGCGATCGCCTTCCAGCTGGCAGAGTTAAAGGCGTTCCTGACGTCCAGTGCTGCCACCACCAGACATCGAGGATCCCGCTGGTTGGTGCGGTGAAACGTCCTCGCGTGTTGTCCTCGCTCGATCACCCGCTCGATGGCCTGAAGCGTGGAACGACCGCGCCGGAACCCGTACTGCCTTGCCGACAGCGAGGAGCATCGCTGTCCTCCAAGTGGTCGTTCAGCCGATCTAAGATCAGCCGTTCGAACCCCTTGGCGACTGCTCCCAGCATTAGCAGCGGGCGGTGCGACGACGGATCGCCCGGCGGCTTACCTGGCTTCGTGACCAACACAAGGCGTGCCTCCTTCCATGCCGCAGGAAACTCCCCTCGCTCGAGCAGCTGATTGTACACCTTAGCGAAGACCTCCGGGTGCTTCCGCATTGCCGCCTTCACTGCGGCATTCGGGATGCCGTCCAGCCCTGGCGCCTTGGAGGTGGCCATCCGCTCGGCCAGCGAAAGAATTTCCGAGCTCGTGACCGGTCTCAGAGCCTCACTGCACACGTCGATGTCCGGCCACTCAAATGCCGGATGGTCCGGGAACAAGGCTTCGACGATCGGACCTAGTACGGCTCGGTCCGTTTCCGGTGGTGCCCTGTTACGTAGTTTTGCTCGAACAACCTTGTAACCGAGTCCGAACACCTCGGCTTCGACCCCATCGATCAGCTCTTGCATACTGTCTTCCTTACTGCTGTGAATGGCGGCCTGCAGCAATCGTCGACAGCCCTGCAGCCTGGCCGACGTCACCGCACGCTCCGAAGGTTGGGCCCTGCGATGGGCGGCCTCCGCTGCTCCGCATTCCTCCCTCAGGCGCTCGATCTCAGGAGACCACCAGTACACCTGGGGCTTGCGATGGAAAGTAGCCCCGTGTACTCTCTCCATGATCTCATCGCACGCCTGGGTCAGTCCGCCGATCAGCCCCTCCGGAGTTGCGACCTGCTCGAAGTGGCCGCATGTGAGGGCGATGTCGAAGCACTTGTTATCGAATTGCGTCGTCTTCCACCGGGTCCCGGCGTGTCTGGCTGTCCCGTCTCGACTTCGCTGCTGCTGCTTGCCTCGTCGCGTGGGACGTTGTCCTGGGACGCCCACCTGGAACTGGACGTAGGCATGGTCGCTGCTGGAAAAGCGATCGAGCACGCGCCAGGAGTCCGGTCGCGCAATAGTTTGGCTGGCAAAAGAAACGTCGATAACGCTTTCCCGCGCAACCCCGTTGCCCTTAAACGTGGGCACGTTGCCGCGGTTCAGCGTATGCAGCGCCAGCTGCTCCACCACGCTCAGGAGCTCCTGCCCCTTCCGGGTGGTGCGCGCACTCCCCCACTCCTCATTCCAGGCGTTGAAGTCCCCGGCCAGGACCGATGTTGTGTGTCCGACCAGAGACACCTCCACCGCACCGAGGAAGCTTTCGAAGTCTTCGATGCCGCTGCTGGGTGGCACGTAGCAGCTGGCGAACGTTACTCCCGCTATGGTGGCCACCACGAGTCCCGGGACGACGCTCCCCCAAAGCCGTTGAATAGGGTACGCCCCTGTTGCTATTATCGCCACGCTCTGTTCCGCATCGATGGCCCAACGCGGATCATCCCGAGGTGGTCGATATAGTTCGCAGGCGAGCACCACCTGAGCCCCTAACTCGCGAGCCGTCTGCAGCATGAGGTCTTGGGCTGCCCGGCTTCGCCCGAGGTTCACTTGCAGCACTTTTAGCGCCGGCACGTCGGATGCCCGACCGGGTGCGGGCCGCTGCACACGACGCAGCGCACCTCCGCCGTGCAGCTCTTCGCCTGGTGATCCGGCTTCCCGCAGCGAATGCAGCTTGTCGAGCGGTCCACTTCGCTCCTGCACGCAGCTCGGACGTGCCCCATCTCGAGGCACTTGTAGCACCGTTGCTGACGCGCCTGCAGAGGAGCCACCTTCCAAATCAGACACGATGTGTATTTGATCTTGACGCTCTTGTCGACCAGACCCTCCGCAGCCCTGGCTGTTACGCGGACTATCGCCACTTTCGTGCCGTCCCAGGCAGGTCGCAGGCGAACCGATGTCTCCTCCACCTCGCATTGGCACAGGTTGGTCAGCGCCATCGCCACATCGGTCTCCTTCGCTAAAGGGTCGACAGCGTCCAACCGGATTTCGACCATAGGCGTGACCAGCCGAGCTGAGGCCGGCCGTTCTGCCTTTGCGCAGACCTGCTTGATGCACTGCAGAACTTCTGCAGCGTCCGCGCTCTCCTTCAGCTCCATGACAAGCCTGGAGCGTGTGGTGCGTCGCCCGACGCCTAGGGCCTCAGCATGTTTCTCCATTTCTGGAGCCGTTCGGACAGCCTGGTACACCTCCGTCCAGGTTTGTCCCTCAGCTGGGGCGATTTCAATAGCGTCCGGCTTGGTTTTTCGCTGCCGCTGACGCCGACCTCCTCGTTGTGCTCCAGGCTGGCTACCCCGGGCCTGTTGTCCCTGATGTTGCTGGGGCTGCTGCTTAGACGGTCCTGCGATCGGCTGTCGCTGAACCGCTGCCCGTTGCGGTAGTTGCGGCCACTGCTGCTGCTGTTGCTGCGGCTTGTTCCCCGGTTGCCGGGCCGGCTTACGACGCACCACTTCAGCCCAGGAGCCGCCTTCCGGGTCTGAAAGCGGAGCTGCCGTTGCCGACACCGCTCCCTGCTGTCGCTGTTGCTGCTGCTGCTCACGACGTTGCTGCTGCTGTTGTTGCTGCTGCTGCTGCTGCTGCTGTTGCTGCTGCTGCTGCTGCCACTGCTGCTTCTGGCTGCCTCCATAGCCCAGCGTCTGTGCAAGGAGCTCTTGGAAGCTGGCTCGCTCCTCCCTCAGCTCGTTGCGCAGGCGCTCGATGTCTTCACGAGCCAGCGTCTCGCGCATCCGGGCTTCCTCTCGGGCCAGCTGCAAATCTTGCCGGGCCTGCGCAGCATTTGTTTCCATCTGCTGCCGGAGCATCTGGATCTCCTGTTGCAGACCCACGATCGTCGCTCGCAGCTGCTCGTTGGTGAGCGACGTCTCATTGAGGAGCTGTCTCAGCTCCGACATTTCCGGGGACTGCTGCTTCGCTCCCGGAACAGATGTTCGTGTAAGAGCCACTCGCGGCTCCAGAATAGTGGAGAGCTTCGCCGGCCTCTCCTCCGTTGACTCCGTCCTGGAACGGAGGGTTCGCCCCGTCGACGACATCTCCACCTCTCACTGTTACGGGTGAGGGTGGAGGGGGGGGGGAGTCGGGGGAGGTGTTCTCCCCGACTCGCGGCGACGTAGCGCGTTGATTGACTCCCCACAGAAACACACGCGACGACACACGGTACTCGGCCAAGAACGCGCAACCGAACAGCTGTCCCATACAAAATGTATGGGAACGAAAGACGCCGGAAATCGCCAAAACCTCCAACTTTGGAAGCCTATAACTCCGCAACGGTTCGTCGCACAAAAATGTTAGACCACTCTATCGACGCGGGATATTCTCACTTATAGTCCTCAAGTGTTTTTAAGATCACTAACGCACTTTTTGGGGGGTAAAACGGTCCCCCACCAAAAACTCACAGTTTTTCAAGTGCCACTTCCGGTGTAACGCACACACACACACATACAAAATTTTGTAAGATGCGTCTTACCGAGACGCATCCAACGACACCTTAATCGTCCGGATCGGTTCACAATTCGCCTTAATATTCAACAAAAACCTGCCCACGAAAAACTCCCCCCCCTTAAGGGGTGGGGGGGTGAAATTTGGGTGGGGGGTCGGCGGCCAGGATCGGGGGCCGGACACGTGAAACCAAAGCCCTGGCACGCGTGGCCTGGCTGATACGGCCGATTTTCACTCCAAACACTCGCACACACGCACGCACACAGAAACACACGCGACGACACACGGTACTCGGCCAAGAACGCGCAACCGAACAGCTGTCCCATACAAAATGTATGGGAACGAAAGACGCCGGAAATCGCCAAAACCTCCAACTTTGGAAGCCTATAACTCCGCAACGGTTCGTCGCACAAAAATGTTAGACCACTCTATCGACGCGGGATATTCTCACTTATAGTCCTCAAGTGTTTTTAAGATCACTAACGCACTTTTTGGGGGGTAAAACGGTCCCCCACCAAAAACTCACAGTTTTTCAAGTGCCACTTCCGGTGTAACGCACACACACACACATACAAAATTTTGTAAGATGCGTCTTACCGAGACGCATCCAACGACACCTTAATCGTCCGGATCGGTTCACAATTCGCCTTAATATTCAACAAAAACCTGCCCACGAAAAACTCCCCCCCCTTAAGGGGTGGGGGGGTGAAATTTGGGTGGGGGGTCGGCGGCCAGGATCGGGGGCCGGACACGTGAAACCAAAGCCCTGGCACGCGTGGCCTGGCTGATACGGCCGATTTTCACTCCAAACACTCGCACACACGCACGCACACAGGAACACACGGCAAACGGAAAGTGCCTTAAATCGTGCACTTTGCCAAAAAGTTACACTTTTCGGTGCGCTTGCACCGGGCTTTACCGTTATGTTCTTCAGCACACTCGCGGCGACAACGCCAGATCGGGCGCAAACCGGTACTTTGCACTGACGTCACACGCGACGACACACGGTACTCGGCCAAGAACGCGCCACCGAACAGCTGTCCCATACAAAATGTATGGGAACGAAAGACGCCGGAAATCGCCAAAACCTCCAACTTTGGAAGCCTATAACTCCGCAACGGTTCGTCGCACAAAAATGTTAGACCACTCTATCGACGCGGGATATTCTCACTTATAGTCCTCAAGTGTTTTTAAGATCACTAACGCACTTTTTGGGGGGTAAAACGGTCCCCCACCAAAAACTCACAGTTTTTCAAGTGCCACTTCCGGTGTAACGCACACACACACACATACAAAATTTTGTAAGATGCGTCTTACCGAGACGCATCCAACGACACCTTAATCGTCCGGATCGGTTCACAATTCGCCTTAATATTCAACAAAAACCTGCCCACGAAAAACTCCCCCCCCTTGATAGGTGGGGGGGTGAAATTTGGGTGGGGGGTCGGCGGCCGAGATCGGGGGCCGGACACGTGGAACCAAGGTCCTCGGTGGCCGTTTGGTGTCTCTTTCGCACACTTTGTCTTACTCAGTATGCACTCACAGTATACACTCACACGCACGCGTCGACAAGAGCTCATCCACAACACGTCCGTTCACTACGGAGGTTCGCTCGCAACTACAGGGATAACTGGCTTGTGGCCGCCAAGCGTTCATAGCGACGTGGCTTATTGATCCTTCGATGTCGGCTCTTCCTATCATTGTGAAGCAAAATTCACCAAGCGTAGGATTGTTCACCCTTTCAAGGGAACGTGAGCTGGGTTTAGACCGTCGTGAGACAGGTTAGTTTTACCCTACTGGTGTGTGCTGTATGCTGCTATCTTAACGGAATTCCTGTGCAGTACGAGAGGAACCACAGGTACGGACCACTGGCTCAATACTAGTTCGACCGGACTTTGGTATGACGCTACGTCCGCTGGATTATGCCTGAACGCCTCTAAGGTCGTATCCAATCCGAGCTGATAGCGCATCATAAACCCATTAGGTGATCGGAAGCTAGCGGGCTTAACAACCCTCTGAGATCCGTCGGTGCTGCCCCGTGCACACTGCCGTCTCATCCCCGCTATAGCACTAGACTGAGCCGCAACGGGCGGGTGCACGCTGCACGTGGAAGTACCTTATCACAGGGAACCCTGGTGGCTGTGCTCCCGTCGACCGTGGATACAACTAGTTTCGACACCTTCGACCGCCCGCAAACGACGGGACTACAGGCTGGGAGCTGCGAGTTGTAGAGATGCGTTCGCATCGATCCTCTCAGGCGACCCATGCTTGGTGGTGAAGTGGTTAGTTCGTGGAGTATAGGCTTGCTGCACTCGACAAGAGTGCTGCTTGCAAGGCTGTGGTGGTACGTATGGTAGTTGATGAGCATAGGCTTGCTGCACTCGACAAGAGTGCTGCTTGCAAGCCTATGGTGGTACGTGTACGGTAGTTGATGTGAGCATAGGCTTGCTGCACTCGACAAGAGTGCTGCTTGCAAGCCTATGGGTGGTGTGGTGTGTGGTGCATGATTAGCCTTTCAAGGAAGATGTGTCCTTGGGGCTAATCGGTTATTTTTATAAGTCCGGGAAACCTTTCTCGTCGGGATTCTTATCCTAAGCAACCACGAAAGCTTCCAAGAGTTGAAACATTGCCTATCAAGTAGGCCGTACCAGCCCATAGCAACCCAACCAAGATACTCTAACAGGCCAAGATTGGTTGGAGACTTCAAAATGTTGCTAAGTCCATGGCCACCATAAGCCATTTCTATCAAGAAGGCCACGAACAGTGCTTAGCAACCACGAGAGCTTCCAAGAGTTGAAACATTGCCTATCAAGTAGGCCGTACCAGCCCATAGCAACCCAACCAAGATACTCTAACAGGCCAAGATTGGTTGGAGAATTCAAAATTTTGCTAAGTCCATGGCCACGATAAGCCATTTCTACCAAGAAGGCCACGAACTGTGCTTAGCAACCACGAAAGCTTCCAAGAGTTGAAACATTGCCTATCAAGTAGGCCGTAGCAGCCCATAGCAACCCAACCAAGATACTCTAACAGGCCAAGATTGGTTGGAGATTTCAAAATTTGGCTAAGTCCATGGCCACCATAAGCCATTTCTACCAAGAAGGCCATGGACAGTGCTTAGCAACCACGAAAGCTTCCAAGAGTTGAAACATTGCCTATCAAGTAGGCCGTACCAGCCCATAGCAACCCAACCAAGATACTCTAACAGGCCAAGATTGGTTGGAGAATTCAAAATTTTGCTAAGTCCATGGCCACGATAAGCCATTTCTATCAAGAAGGCCACGAACAGTGCTTAGCAACCACGAAAGCTTCCAAGAGTTGAAACATTGCCTATCAAGTAGGCCGTAGCAGCCCATAGCAACCCAACCAAGATAATCTAACAGGCCAAGATTGGTTGGAGATTTCAAAATTTGGCTAAGTCCAGATTTTTTTACCCTTCGGGAATACAACCCTAGTTCACCAAGTTGAACGCGAAAAACTGTCCATAGGATACGCACAAAACGTTTATTGAGTTGGTCACCATATGTGGAAATTATGGTGAAAATAAGCCAAGTTCCGGAGTTTTTAACTCACACGAAACCACGAAAAACTTTCATTAGGAAAACTTGGTTGGAGCACCCTACTGCAGAACACACCGACATGGACGAAAGGGTCGACTGGCCAAGAGAAAAAATTTTTGCGGGACCACTCAAAACATCATAGTTAGACCTAGCAAATGATGAAAAGTGAAACCCGCGATCGATTGGAGAAACCTTATTTTACACTGAAAAATTCCACATAAGGAAAATTTGTATGGAGCACCCTACTGCAGAGCACACCGACAGGGCCGGGAAGGAAGGCCCGGTCCAAGAAAAAATTTTTGCGGGACCACTCAAAACATCATAGTTAGACCTAGCAAATGATGAAAAGTGAAACCCGCGATCGATTGGAGAAACCTTATTTTACACTGAAAAATTCCACATAAGGAAAATTTGTATGGAGCACCCTACTGCAGAGCACACCGACAGGGCCGGGAAGGAAGGCCCGGTCCAAGAAAAAATTTTTGCGGGACCACTCAAAACATCATAGTTAGACCTAGCAAATGATGAAAAGTGAAACCCGCGATCGATTGGAGAAACCTTATTTTACACTGAAAAATTCCACATAAGGAAAATTTGTATGGAGCACCCTACTGCAGAGCACACCGACAGGGCCGGGAAGGAAGGCCCGGTCCAAGAAAAAATTTTTGCGGGACCACTCAAAACATCATAGTTAGACCTAGCAAATGATGAAAAGTGAAACCCGCGATCGATTGGAGAAACCTTATTTTACACTGAAAAATTCCACATAAGGAAAATTTGTATGGAGCACCCTACTGCAGAGCACACCGACAGGGCCGGGAAGGAAGGCCCGGTCCAAGAAAAAATTTTTGCGGGACCACTCAAAACATCATAGTTAGACCTAGCAAATGATGAAAAGTGAAACCCGCGATCGATTGGAGAAACCTTATTTTACACTGAAAAATTCCACATAAGGAAAATTTGTATGGAGCACCCTACTGCAGAGCACACCGACAGGGCCGGGAAGGAAGGCCCGGTCCAAGAAAAAATTTTTGCGGGACCACTCAAAACATCATAGTTAGACCTAGCAAATGATGAAAAGTGAAACCCGCGATCGATTGGAGAAACCTTATTTTACACTGAAAAATTCCACATAAGGAAAATTTGTATGGAGCACCCTACTGCAGAACACACCGACAGGGCCGGGAAGGAAGGCCCGGTCCAAGAAAAAATTTTTGCGGGACCACTCAAAACATCATAGTTAGACCTAGCAAATGATGAAAAGTGAAACCCGCGATCGATTGGAGAAACCTTATTTTACACTGAAAAATTCCACATAAGGAAAATTTGTATGGAGCACCCTACTGCAGAGCACACCGACAGGGCCGGGAAGGAAGGCCCGGTCCAAGAAAAAATTTTTGCGGGACCACTCAAAACATCATAGTTAGACCTAGCAAATGATGAAAAGTGAAACCCGCGATCGATTGGAGAAACCTTATTTTACACTGAAAAATTCCACATAAGGAAAATTTGTATGGAGCACCCTACTGCAGAGCACACCGACAGGGCCGGGAAGGAAGGCCCGGTCCAAGAAAAAATTTTTGCGGGACCACTCAAAACATCATAGTTAGACCTAGCAAATGATGAAAAGTGAAACCCGCGATCGATTGGAGAAACCTTATTTTACACTGAAAAATTCCACATAAGGAAAATTTGTATGGAGCACCCTACTGCAGAGCACACCGACAGGGCCGGGAAGGAAGGCCCGGTCCAAGAAAAAATTTTTGCGGGACCACTCAAAACATCATAGTTAGACCTAGCAAATGATGAAAAGTGAAACCCGCGATCGATTGGATAAACCTTATTTTACACTGAAAAATTCCACATAAGGAAAATTTGTATGGAGCACCCTACTGCAGAGCACACCGACAGGGCCGGGAAGGAAGGCCCGGTCCAAGAAAAAATTTTTGCGGGACCACTCAAAACATCATAGTTAGACCTAGCAAATGATGAAAAGTGAAACCCGCGATCGATTGGAGAAACCTTATTTTACACTGAAAAATTCCACATAAGGAAAATTTGTATGGAGCACCCTACTGCAGAGCACACCGACAGGGCCGGGAAGGAAGGCCCGGTCCAAGAAAAAATTTTTGCGGGACCACTCAAAACATCATAGTTAGACCTAGCAAATGATGAAAAGTGAAACCCGCGATCGATTGGAGAAACCTTATTTTACACTGAAAAATTCCACATAAGGAAAATTTGTATGGAGCACCCTACTGCAGAGCACACCGACAGGGCCGGGAAGGAAGGCCCGGTCCAAGAAAAAATTTTTGCGGGACCACTCAAAACATCATAGTTAGACCTAGCAAATGATGAAAAGTGAAACCCGCGATCGATTGGAGAAACCTTATTTTACACTGAAAAATTCCACATTAGGAAAATTTGTATGGAGCACCCTACTGCAGAGCACACCGACATGGACGAAAGGGTCGACTGGCTAAGAGAAAAAATTTTTGCGGGACCACTCAAAACATCATAGTTAGACCTAGCAAATGATGAAAAGTGAAACCCGCGATCGATTGGAGAAACCTTATTTTACACTGAAAATTCCACATAAGGAAAATTTGTATGGAGCACCCTGCTGTGGTCACCATCGGTCGAGTTGGTCGAGACGGGCAAAAAATTTTTTTTTCCATATCGTCTCAAAACATGATTTATGGACCTTGTAAATGTTGAAAAGTGAAACGAAATCACTTTTGGAGCGATGAAAATTTTGTATGGGAGGTCCCTACCCGGAACAAATTTTACTAGTAAAGTCATCATTCCGCGACGAGAAATTTGAAAATGGTCAAATATGGTTAAGATGTCATGTTCATTCCCTACTATGGGGGACCAGGTCGTCACGAAAAAATTTTTTTCTCGACCTGGTCAAATGTGGTTCTGCGACGGAGGTTAAACTAATATTGCATAATTTGGCCCAAAAACCCCCCTCTGTCAGAGAACGAAGCCCTTCAAGCTCGATAGCAGACCACATAAGTTGAACTTTGAGGTATCTGAAAGTTGAATATAGAGCGAGGTTCTAAGCGAAGGGATAGCTTAACGTTGAGCATTGAACGCAAAAAAGCTTAGAGATAAGCTTATTATATAAGGATTGTGGTGCAGAACACAGCTTAACGTTGAGCTTTGAACGCACATGGCTAGAACTAAGCTAAGAGATACCTATAGTGGTGCATGGAACAGCTCACAAGTTGAGCTTCGAGAAGTCCAAAGGCAAAATGTAGAGCGAGGTTCTAAGCGAAGGGATAGCTTAACGTTGAGCATTGAACGCAAAAAAGCTTAGAGATAAGCTTATTATATAACGATTGTGGTGCAGGACACAGCTTAACGTTGAGCTTTGAACGCACATGGCTAGAACTAAGCTAAGAGATACGGGTAGTGGTGCATGGAACTGCTCACAAGTTGAGCTTCGAGAAGTCCAAAGGCAAAATGTAGAGAGAGGTCCTAGCAGCCTAAAAAACTTCTAGGGCCGACAGCTCACAAGTTGAGTTTCGAACGCAATTAGGTTACCTTGGTAGCCTGAATTTGAAAGCATTAAGGCAATGATATGGTAGAATGCCCGATCTTAAACCTATTGACAGAGAATGTGTACGAGTAAGCATAGATGTGGAGGAGCACATACCCTAAACAGTCCCGAAAGATGGTTAGCTAAGTGATGCATCACAAATGGACTTGGCGCACCAAGTTCACACTGAAACACACACGATCGCGTATATTAAAACCTGTTGTGTGGTGCATCACTAATAAAGTTTGGTGCGTCAAACGAACATGAGAGTTGAGCATATTGGGTATGTGTGATAACACACTTTGCACGACAATCGAGAAACCGCATAAGCTCAGTATAACACAGCAGGGGAAGATTGATGAAAACCAGAGCTAATACATGCAACAGGCCGGGAATGCTGCTTCTGAAGGTGGTAGGACCGGTGCACTTATTAGTTAAACCAATCGGCCGATTGAGTTGAAGTCTGGTACCGATCTTTCACTTGACTGTGCCCCATCAACTATTGATGGTAGTGTAGAGGACTACCATGGTTGTGACGGGAAGCGGGAATCAGGGTTCGATTCCGGAGCTAGTAGAGAGTGCCTGATAAAGGCCATGGTACACATCCAAATCAGGAAAGCAGCAGGAAACACTACCATACATTGCCAGGTGCATAGGAGGATTGCAAGCCCGTAAATT
>NW_026525685.1:2500-17500 GCF_943734725.1 Anopheles marshallii | reverse complement strand
CGACCGCGCCGGAACCCGTACTGCCTTGCTGACAGGCGAGGAGCATCGCTGTCCTCCAAGTGGTCGTTCAGCCGATCTAAGATCAGCCGTTCGAACCCCTTGGCGACTGCTCCCAGCATTAGCAGCGGGCGGTGCGACGACGGATCGCCCGGCGGCTTACCTGGCTTCGTGACCAACACAAGGCGTGCCTCCTTCCATGCCGCAGGAAACTCCCCTCGCTCGAGCAGCTGATTGTACACCTTGGCGAAGACCTCCGGGTGCTTCCGCATTGCCGCCTTCACTGCGGCATTCGGGATACCGTCCAGCCCTGGCGCCTTGGAGGTGGCCATCCGCTCAGCCAGCGAAAGAATTTCCGAGCTCGTGACCGGCCTCAGAGCTTCATGTGAGGCGGTGCACGCGTCGATTTCAGGCCACTCGAACGCTGGGTGCTCCGGGAACAGGGCGTCGACGATCGGGCCGAGAACGGCTCGGTCCGTTTCCGGTGGCGCCCGGCTTCGCAGCTTCGCTCGCACGATCTTATAGCCAAGACCGAACACTTCCGCCTCGACGCCGTCTATCAGCTCCTGGAGGCAGCTCTCCTTGCTGGACTGGATGCCGGCCTTCAGCAAGCGTCGGCAGTCTTGCAGCTTTCCCGACGTCACGTCCCGCTCCGACGGTTGGGCCCGGTGATGTGCTATCTCCGCTGCCTCACACTCCTCTCTCAGGCGTTCGATTTCTGGAGACCACCAGTACACCTGGGGCTTGCGGTGGTAGGTAGCCCCGTGTACCCTCTCCATAATCTCGTCGCACGCTCGAGTGAGTCCGCCGACCAGCCCCTCCGGAGTGTCGACATGTCCGAAGTGGCCGTGCGTGAGTGCGACGTCGAAGCACTGCCGGTCGAACTGCTTCGTCTTCCAGCGCGTCCCGGCGTGCCTGGCTGTCCCGTCGTTGGCTGTTGCTCGGCTTCGGTGCTGCTGGCCACGTCGCTGGGGGCGCTGTCCAGGAACGTCCACCCCGAACTCGATGTATGCATGATCACTGCCTGAGAAGCGGTTAAGCACGCGCCATGAGTCCGGCCGTGCGATGAGCTGACTGGCAAAGGAGACGTCAACGACGCTTTCCCGTGCAACCCCGTTGCCCCTGAACGTGGGCGCGTTGCCACGGTTCAGCGTCTGCAGTGCCAGCTGCTCCACCACATGCAGGAGCTCCTGCCCCTTCCGGGTGGTGCGCGCACTCCCCCACTCCTCGTTCCAGGCGTTGAAGTCCCCGGCCAGGACTGATGTTGCGTGTCCGACCAGCGACACCTCCACCGCACCGAGGAAGCTTTCGAAGTCTTCGATGCCGCTGCTGGGTGGCACGTAGCAGCTGGCGAACGTTACTCCCGCTATGGTGGCCACCACGAGTCCCGGGACGACGCTCCCCCAAAGCCGTTGAATAGGGTACGCCCCTGTTGCTATTATCGCCACGCTCTGTTCCGCATCGATGGCCCACCGCGGATCATCCCGAGGTGGTCGATATAGTTCGCAGGCGAGCACCACCTGAGCCCCTAACTCGCGAGCCGTCTGCAGCATGAGGTCTTGGGCTGCCCGGCTTCGCCCGAGGTTCACTTGCAGCACTTTTAGCGCCGGCACGTCGGATGCCCGACCGGGTGCGGGCCGCTGCACACGACGCAGCGCACCTCCGCCGTGCAGCTCTTCGCCTGGTGATCCGGCTTCCCGCAGCGAATGCAGCTTGTCGAGCGGTCCACTTCGCTCCTGCACGCAGCTCGGACGTGCCCCATCTCGAGGCACTTGTAGCACCGTTGCTGACGCGCCTGCAGAGGAGCCACCTTCCGGATCAGACACGATGTGTATTTGATCTTGACGCTCTTGTCGACCAGACCCTCCGCAGCCCTGGCTGTTACGCGGACTATCGCCACTTTCGTGCCGTCCCAGGCAGGTCGCAGGCGAACCGATGTCTCCTCCACCTCGCATTGGCACAGGTTGGTCAGCGCCATCGCCACATCGGTCTCCTTCGCTAAAGGGTCGACAGCGTCCAACCGGATTTCGACCATAGGCGTGACCAGCCGAGCTGAGGCCGGCCGTTCTGCCTTTGCGCAGACCTGCTTGATGCACTGCAGAACTTCTGCAGCGTCCGCGCTCTCCTTCAGCTCCATGACAAGCCTGGAGCGTGTGGTGCGTCGCCCGACGCCTAGGGCCTCAGCATGTTTCTCCATTTCTGGAGCCGTTCGGACAGCCTGGTACACCTCCGTCCAGGTTTGTCCCTCAGCTGGGGCGATTTCAATAGCGTCCGGCTTGGTTTTTCGCTGCCGCTGACGCCGACCTCCTCGTTGTGCTCCAGGCTGGCTACCCCGGGCCTGTTGTCCCTGATGTTGCTGGGGCTGCTGCTTAGACGGTCCTGCGATCGGCTGTCGCTGAACCGCTGCCCGTTGCGGTAGTTGCGGCCACTGCTGCTGCTGTTGCTGCGGCTTGTTCCCCGGTTGCCGGGCCGGCTTACGACGCACCACTTCAGCCCAAGAGCCGCCTTCCGGGTCTGAAAGCGGAGCTGCCGTTGCCGACACCGCTCCCTGCTGTCGCTGTTGCTGCTGCTGCTCACGACGTTGCTGCTGCTGTTGTTGCTGCTGCTGCTGGTACTGCTGCTGCTGCTTCTGGCTGCCTCCATAGCCCAGCGTCTGTGCAAGGAGCTCTTGGAAGCTGGCTCGCTCCTCCCTCAGCTCGTTGCGCAGGCGCTCGTTGTCTTCACGAGCCAGCGTCTCGCGCATCCGGGCTTCCTCTCGGGCCAGCTGCAAATCTTGCCGGGCCTGCACAGCATTTGTTTCCATCTGCTGCCGGAGCATCTGGATCTCCTGTTGCAGACCCACGATCGTCGCTCGCAGCTGCTCGTTGGTGAGCGACGTCTCATTGAGGAGCTGTCTCAGCTCCGACATTTCCGGGGACTGCTGCTTCGCTCCCGGAACAGATGTTCGTGTAAGAGCCACTCGCGGCTCCAGAATAGTGGAGAGCTTCGCCGGCCTCTCCTCCGTTGACTCCGTCCTGGAACGGAGGGTTCGCCCCGTCGACGACATCTCCACCTCTCACTGTTACGGGTGAGGGTGGAGGGGGGGGGGGGAGTCGGGGGAGGTGTTCTCCCCGACTCGCGGCGACGTAGCGCGTTGATTGACTCCCCACACGTTAAAATCGCTCTTCGCACCGGCCTTTTCCCTCCTGTAGGGGAGGGGGTAAATGGGAGGGGGAAGGGGGGGTGGCGGTCCGCTGCCTCTCGCCGAGACCTTTCCAACGATGCCTCGGGCGTGTCCCTAGCCCAAAGGATGGCCGAGTAATCACACTTTTAAGGATTTTACACTAAGTCTGATAAGTGCATAAATAGTTATCAAACTACTTATCAAACTTTTCACTCCTTCGTAGCTCCGCGAGTTTTAGTCCGAATCGCACGCGCGAGGGCTCGATCGACGGGGATTTTTGCCCCCCGTCGAGAAACGTTTAAACGAAATAACGCCTTGGTACAAACTTTCGTACTTACTTAAGAAAAACCGGTCCCGACACACCGGAAACACGAAAATGTCTAAGTTTGGGGGCCTATATCTCAGCGAGTTTTGCACGTATGGAAACAGTAGACCCCTCAAACGAAGCGCACTGTTCTCACTAAGCGTTTCGCACTATTTTCGTACCGTTGAATTCACCTAAGGGGGGGCAAAATCTACCGGAACCGAAAAACTACGGTTTTTCGGGCACCACTTCCGGTAGACCGCACACAGACGCGCTCACAAGGTCTCAATGGATGCGTCTTGTCAAGACCTTTCCACCGATACCCCAAACGTCCCGATCCGACCACCCTACACCTTATTAAAAAAAGAAAGGTGGTCCACGAAAAACTCCCCCCCCTTAAGGGGTGGGGGGGTGAAATTTGGGTGGGGGGTCGGCGGCCAGGATCGGGGGCCGGACACGTGAAATCGAAGCCCTGGCACGCGTGGCCTGGCTGATACGGCCGATTTTCACTCCAAACACTCGCACACACGCACGCACACAGAAACACACGGTACTCGGCCAAGAACGCGCAACCGAACAGCTGTCCCATACAAAATGTATGGGAACGAAAGACGCCGGAAATCGCCAAAACCTCCAACTTTGGAAGCCTATAACTCCGCAACGGTTCGTCGCACAAAAATGTTAGACCACTCTATCGACGCGGGATATTCTCACTTATAGTCCTCAAGTGTTTTTAAGATCACTAACGCATTTTTTGGGGGGTAAAACGGTCCCCCACCAAAAACTCACAGTTTTTCAAGTGCCACTTCCGGTGTAACGCACACACACACACATACAAAATTTTGTAAGATGCGTCTTACCGAGACGCATCCAACGACACCTTAATCGTCCGGATCGGTTCACAATTCGCCTTAATATTCAACAAAAACCTGCCCACGAAAAACTCCCCCCCCTTAAGGGGTGGGGGGGTGAAATTTGGGTGGGGGGTCGGCGGCCGAGATCGGGGGCCGGACACGTGGAACCAAGGTCCTCGGTGGCCGTTTGGTGTCTCTTTCGCACACTTTGTCTTACTCAGTATGCACTCACAGTATACACTCACACGCACGCGTCGACAAGAGCTCATCCACAACACGTCCGTTCACTACGGAGGTTCGCTCGCAACTCACCACAGGGATAACTGGCTTGTGGCCGCCAAGCGTTCATAGCGACGTGGCTTATTGATCCTTCGATGTCGGCTCTTCCTATCATTGTGAAGCAAAATTCACCAAGCGTAGGATTGTTCACCCTTTCAAGGGAACGTGAGCTGGGTTTAGACCGTCGTGAGACAGGTTAGTTTTACCCTACTGGTGTGTGCTGTATGCTGCTATCTTAACGGAATTCCTGTGCAGTACGAGAGGAACCACAGGTACGGACCACTGGCTCAATACTAGTTCGACCGGACTTTGGTATGACGCTACGTCCGCTGGATTATGCCTGAACGCCTCTAAGGTCGTATCCAATCCGAGCTGATAGCGCATCATAAACCCATTAGGTGATCGGAAGCTAGCGGGCTTAACAACCCTCTGAGATCCGTCGGTGCTGCCCCGTGCACACTGCCGTCTCATCCCCGCTATAGCACTAGACTGAGCCGCAACGGGCGGGTGCACGCTGCACGTGGAAGTACCTTATCACAGGGAACCCTGGTGGCTGTGCTCCCGTCGACCGTGGATACAACTAGTTTCGACACCTTCGACCGCCCGCAAACGACGGGACTACAGGCTGGGAGCTGCGAGTTGTAGAGATGCGTTCGCATCGATCCTCTCAGGCGACCCATGCTTGGTGGTGAAGTGGTTAGTTCGTGGAGTATAGGCTTGCTGCACTCGACAAGAGTGCTGCTTGCAAGGCTGTGGTGGTACGTATGGTAGTTGATGAGCATAGGCTTGCTGCACTCGACAAGAGTGCTGCTTGCAAGCCTATGGTGGTACGTGTACGGTAGTTGATGTGAGCATAGGCTTGCTGCACTCGACAAGAGTGCTGCTTGCAAGCCTATGGGTGGTGTGGTGTGTGGTGCATGATTAGCCTTTCAAGGAAGATGTGTCCTTGGGGCTAATCGGTTATTTTTATAAGTCCGGGAAACCTTTCTCGTCGGGGTTTTTATCCTAAGCAACCACGAAAGCTTCCAAGAGTTGAAACATTGCCTATCAAGTAGGCCGTACCAGCCCATAGCAAACCAACCAAGATACTCTAACAGGCCAAGATTGGTTGGAGATTTCAAAATTTTGTTAAGTCCATGGCCACCATAAGCCATTTCTATCAAGAAGGCCATGGACAGTGCTTAGCAACCACGAAAGCTTCCAAGAGTTGAAACATTGCCTATCAAGTAGGCCGTACCAGCCCATAGCAACCCAACCAAGATACTCTAACAGGCCAAGATTGGTTGGAGATTTCAAAATTTGGCTAAGTCCATGGCCACCATAAGCCATTTCTATCAAGAAGGCCATGGACAGTGCTTAGCAACCACGAAAGCTTCCAAGAGTTGAAACATTGCCTATCAAGTAGGCCGTACCAGCCCATAGCAAACCAACCAAGATACTCTAACAGGCCAAGATTGGTTGGAGATTTCAAAATTTTGCTAAGTCCATGGCCACCATAAGCCATTTCTATCAAGAAGGCCATGGACAGTGCTTAGCAACCACGAAAGCTTCCAAGAGTTGAAACATTGCCTATCAAGTAGGCCGTACCAGCCCATAGCAACCCAACCAAGATACTCTAACAGGCCAAGATTGGTTGGAGATTTCAAAATTTTGCTAAGTCCATGGCCACGATAAGCCATTTCTATCAATAAGCCACGAACTGTGCTTAGCAACCACGAAAGCTTCCAAGAGTTGAAACATTGCCTATCAAGTAGGCCGTAGCAGCCCATAGCAACCCAACCAAGATACTCTAACAGGCCAAGATTGGTTGGAGATTTCAAAATTTGGCTAAGTCCATGGCCACCATAAGCCATTTCTATCAAGAAGGCCATGAACAGTGCTTAGCAACCACGAAAGCGGCCAAGAGTTGAAACATTGCCTATCAAGTAGGCCGTAGCAGCCCATAGCAACCCAACCAAGATACTCTAACAGGCCAAGATTGGTTGGAGAATTCAAAATTTGGCTAAGTCCATGGCCACCATAAGCCATTTCTATCAAGAAGGCCACGAACAGTGCTTAGCAACCACGAAAGCTTCCAAGAGTTGAAACATTGCCTATCAAGTAGGCCGTACCAGCCCATAGCAACCCAACCAAGATACTCTAACAGGCCAAGATTGGTTGGAGACTTCAAAATTTTGCTAAGTCCATGGCCACCATAAGCCATTTCTATCAAGAAGGCCATGGACAGTGCTTAGCAACCACGAAAGCTTCCAAGAGTTGAAACATTGCCTATCAAGTAGGCCGTACCAGCCCATAGCAACCCAACCAAGATACTCTAACAGGCCAAGATTGGTTGGAGACTTCAAAATTTTGCTAAGTCCATGGCCACCATAAGCCATTTCTATCAAGAAGGCCATGGACAGTTCTAAACAACCACGAAAGCTTCCAAGAGTTGAAACATTGCCTATCAAGTAGGCCGTACCAGCCCATAGCAAACCAACCAAGATAATCTAACAGGCCAAGATTGGTTGGAGAATTCAAAATGTTGCTAAGTCCATGGCCACGATAAGCCATTTCTATCAAGAAGGCCACGAACAGTGCTTAGCAACCACGAAAGCTTCCAAGAGTTGAAACATTGCCTATCAAGTAGGCCGTAGCAGCCCATAGCAACCCAACCAAGATACTCTAACAGGCCAAGATTGGTTGGAGAATTCAAAATTTGGCTAAGTCCATGGCCACCATAAGCCATTTCTATCAAGAAGGCCACGAACAGTGCTTAGCAACCACGAAAGCTTCCAAGAGTTGAAACATTGCCTATCAAGTAGGCCGTACCAGCCCATAGCAACCCAACCAAGATACTCTAACAGGCCAAGATTGGTTGGAGAATTCAAAATTTTGCTAAGTCCATGGCCACCATAAGCCATTTCTATCAAGAAGGCCATGGACAGTGCTTAGCAACCACGAAAGCTTCCAAGAGTTGAAACATTGCCTATCAAGTAGGCCGTAGCAGCCCATAGCAACCCAACCAAGATAATCTAACAGGCCAAGATTGGTTGGAGATTTCAAAATTTGGCTAAGTCCATGGCCACCATAAGCCATTTCTATCAAGAAGGCCATAGACAGTGCTTAGCAACCACGAAAGCTTCCAAGAGTTGAAACATTGCCTATCAAGTAGGCCGTACCAGCCCATAGCAAACCAACCAAGATACTCTAACAGGCCAAGATTGGTTGGAGATTTCAAAATTTTGCTAAGTCCATGGCCACCATAAGCCATTTCTATCAAGAAGGCCATGGACAGTGCTTAGCAACCACGAAAGCTTCCAAGAGTTGAAACATTGCCTATCAAGTAGGCCGTACCAGCCCATAGCAACCCAACCAAGATACTCTAACAGGCCAAGATTGGTTGGAGATTTCAAAATTTGGCTAAGTCCATGGCCACCATAAGCCATTTCTATCAAGAAGGCCATGGACAGTGCTTAGCAACCACGAAAGCTTCCAAGAGTTGAAACATTGCCTATCAAGTAGGCCGTACCAGCCCATAGCAAACCAACCAAGATACTCTAACAGGCCAAGATTGGTTGGAGATTTCAAAATTTTGCTAAGTCCATGGCCACCATAAGCCATTTCTATCAAGAAGGCCATGGACAGTGCTTAGCAACCACGAAAGCTTCCAAGAGTTGAAACATTGCCTATCAAGTAGGCCGTACCAGCCCATAGCAACCCAACCAAGATACTCTAACAGGCCAAGATTGGTTGGAGATTTCAAAATTTTGCTAAGTCCATGGCCACGATAAGCCATTTCTATCAATAAGCCACGAACTGTGCTTAGCAACCACGAAAGCTTCCAAGAGTTGAAACATTGCCTATCAAGTAGGCCGTAGCAGCCCATAGCAACCCAACCAAGATAATCTAACAGGCCAAGATTGGTTGGAGATTTCAAAATTTGGCTAAGTCCATGGCCACCATAAGCCATTTCTATCAAGAAGGCCATGAACAGTGCTTAGCAACCACGAAAGCGGCCAAGAGTTGAAACATTGCCTATCAAGTAGGCCGTAGCAGCCCATAGCAACCCAACCAAGATACTCTAACAGGCCAAGATTGGTTGGAGAATTCAAAATTTGGCTAAGTCCATGGCCACCATAAGCCATTTCTATCAAGAAGGCCACGAACAGTGCTTAGCAACCACGAAAGCTTCCAAGAGTTGAAACATTGCCTATCAAGTAGGCCGTACCAGCCCATAGCAACCCAACCAAGATACTCTAACAGGCCAAGATTGGTTGGAGAATTCAAAATTTTGCTAAGTCCATGGCCACCATAAGCCATTTCTATCAAGAAGGCCATGGACAGTGCTTAGCAACCACGAAAGCTTCCAAGAGTTGAAACATTGCCTATCAAGTAGGCCGTAGCAGCCCATAGCAACCCAACCAAGATAATCTAACAGGCCAAGATTGGTTGGAGATTTCAAAATTTGGCTAAGTCCATGGCCACCATAAGCCATTTCTATCAAGAAGGCCATGGACAGTGCTTAGCAACCACGAAAGCTTCCAAGAGTTGAAACATTGCCTATCAAGTAGGCCGTACCAGCCCATAGCAAACCAACCAAGATACTCTAACAGGCCAAGATTGGTTGGAGAATTCAAAATTTTGCTAAGTCCATGGCCACCATAAGCCATTTCTATCAAGAAGGCCATGGACAGTGCTTAGCAACCACGAAAGGTTCCAAGAGTTGAAACATTGCCTATCAAGTAGGCCGTACCAGCCCATAGCAAACCAACCAAGATAATCTAACAGGCCAAGATTGGTTGGAGACTTCAAAATTTTGCTAAGTCCATGGCCACCATAAGCCATTTCTATCAAGAAGGCCATGGACAGTGCTTAGCAACCACGAAAGCTTCCAAGAGTTGAAACATTGCCTATCAAGTAGGCCGTACCAGCCCATAGCAACCCAACCAAGATACTCTAACAGGCCAAGATTGGTTGGAGACTTCAAAATTTTGCTAAGTCCATGGCCACCATAAGCCATTTCTATCAAGAAGGCCATGGACAGTTCTAAACAACCACGAAAGCTTCCAAGAGTTGAAACATTGCCTATCAAGTAGGCCGTACCAGCCCATAGCAAACCAACCAAGATAATCTAACAGGCCAAGATTGGTTGGAGAATTCAAAATGTTGCTAAGTCCATGGCCACGATAAGCCATTTCTATCAAGAAGGCCACGAACAGTGCTTAGCAACCACGAAAGCTTCCAAGAGTTGAAACATTGCCTATCAAGTAGGCCGTAGCAGCCCATAGCAACCCAACCAAGATAATCTAACAGGCCAAGATTGGTTGGAGATTTCAAAATTTTGCTAAGTCCATGGCCACCATAAGCCATTTCTATCAAGAAGGCCATGGACAGTGCTTAGCAACCACGAAAGCTTCCAAGAGTTGAAACATTGCCTATCAAGTAGGCCGTACCAGCCCATAGCAACCCAACCAAGATACTCTAACAGGCCAAGATTGGTTGGAGACTTCAAAATTTTGCTAAGTCCATGGCCACCATAAGCCATTTCTATCAAGAAGGCCATGGACAGTTCTAAACAACCACGAAAGCTTCCAAGAGTTGAAACATTGCCTATCAAGTAGGCCGTACCAGCCCATAGCAAACCAACCAAGATAATCTAACAGGCCAAGATTGGTTGGAGAATTCAAAATGTTGCTAAGTCCATGGCCACGATAAGCCATTTCTATCAAGAAGGCCACGAACAGTGCTTAGCAACCACGAAAGCTTCCAAGAGTTGAAACATTGCCTATCAAGTAGGCCGTAGCAGCCCATAGCAACCCAACCAAGATAATCTAACAGGCCAAGATTGGTTGGAGATTTCAAAATTTGGCTAAGTCCAGATTTTTTTACCCTTCGGGAATACAACCCTAGTTCACCAAGTTGAACGCGAAAAAATGTCCATAGGATACGCACAAAACGTTTATTGAGTTGGTCACCATATGTGGAAATTATGGTGAAAATAAGCCAAGTTCCGGAGTTTTTAACTAACACGAAACCACGAAAAACTTTCATTAGGAAAACTTGGTTGGAGCACCCTACTGCAGAACACACCGACATGGACGAAAGGGTCGACTGGCTAAGAGAAAAAATTTTTGCGGGACCACTCAAAACATCATAGTTAGACCTAGCAAATGATGAAAAGTGAAACCCGCGATCGATTGGAGAAACCTTATTTTACACTGAAAAATTCCACATAAGGAAAATATGTATGGAGCACCCTACTGCAGAGCACACCGACAGGGCCGGGAAGGAAGGCCCGGTCCAAGAAAAAATTTTTGCGGGACCACTCAAAACATCATAGTTAGACCTAGCAAATGATGAAAAGTGAAACCCGCGATCGATTGGAGAAACCTTATTTTACACTGAAAAATTCCACATAAGGAAAATTTGTATGGAGCACCCTACTGCAGAGCACACCGACAGGGCCGGGAAGGAAGGCCCGGTCCAAGAAAAAATTTTTGCGGGACCACTCAAAACATCATAGTTAGACCTAGCAAATGATGAAAAGTGAAACCCGCGATCGATTGGAGAAACCTTATTTTACACTGAAAAATTCCACATAAGGAAAATTTGTATGGAGCACCCTACTGCAGAGCACACCGACAGGGCCGGGAAGGAAGGCCCGGTCCAAGAAAAAATTTTTGCGGGACCACTCAAAACATCATAGTTAGACCTAGCAAATGATGAAAAGTGAAACCCGCGATCGATTGGAGAAACCTTATTTTACACTGAAAAATTCCACATAAGGAAAATTTGTATGGAGCACCCTACTGCAGAGCACAACGACAGGGCCGGGAAGGAAGGCCCGGTCCAAGAAAAAATTTTTGCGGGACCACTCAAAACATCATAGTTAGACCTAGCAAATGATGAAAAGTGAAACCCGCGATCGATTGGAGAAACCTTATTTTACACTGAAAAATTCCACATAAGGAAAATTTGTATGGAGCACCCTACTGCAGAGCACACCGACAGGGCCGGGAAGGAAGGCCCGGTCCAAGAAAAAATTTTTGCGGGACCACTCAAAACATCATAGTTAGACCTAGCAAATGATGAAAAGTGAAACCCGCGATCGATTGGAGAAACCTTATTTTACACTGAAAAATTCCACATAAGGAAAATTTGTATGGAGCACCCTACTGCAGAGCACACCGACAGGGCCGGGAAGGAAGGCCCGGTCCAAGAAAAAATTTTTGCGGGACCACTCAAAACATCATAGTTAGACCTAGCAAATGATGAAAAGTGAAACCCGCGATCGATTGGAGAAACCTTATTTTACACTGAAAAATTCCACATAAGGAAAATTTGTATGGAGCACCCTACTGCAGAGCACACCGACAGGGCCGGGAAGGAAGGCCCGGTCCAAGAAAAAATTTTTGCGGGACCACTCAAAACATCATAGTTAGACCTAGCAAATGATGAAAAGTGAAACCCGCGATCGATTGGAGAAACCTTATTTTACACTGAAAAATTCCACATAAGGAAAATTTGTATGGAGCACCCTACTGCAGAGCACACCGACAGGGCCGGGAAGGAAGGCCCGGTCCAAGAAAAAATTTTTGCGGGACCACTCAAAACATCATAGTTAGACCTAGCAAATGATGAAAAGTGAAACCCGCGATCGATTGGAGAAACCTTATTTTACACTGAAAATTCCACATAAGGAAAATTTGTATGGAGCACCCTACTGTGGTCACCATCGGTCGAGTTGGTCGAGACGGGCAAAAAATTTTTTTTTCCATATCGTCTCAAAACATGATTTATGGACCTTGTAAATGTTGAAAAGTGAAACAAAATCACTTTTGGAGCGATGAAAATTTTGTATGGGAGGTCCCTACCCGGAACAAATTTTACTAGTAAAGTCATCATTCCGCGACGAGAAATTTGAAAATGGTCAAATATGGTTAAGATGTCATGTTCATTCCCTACTATGGGGGACCAGGTCGTCACGAAAAAATTTTTTTCTCGACCTGGTCAAATGTGGTTCTGCGACGGAGGTTAAACTAATATTGCATAATTTGGCCCAAAAACCCCCCTCTGTCAGAGAACGAAGCCCTTCAAGCTCGATAGCAGACCACATAAGTTGAGATTTGAGGTATCTGAAAGTTGAATATAGAGCGAGGTTCTAAGCGAAGGGATAGCTTAACGTTGAGCATTGAACGCAAAAAAGCTTAGAGATAAGCTTATTATATAACGATTGTGGTGCAGGACACAGCTTAACGTTGAGCTTTGAACGCACATGGCTAGAACTAAGCTAAGAGATACCTATAGTGGTGCATGGAACTGCTCACAAGTTGAGCTTCGAGAAGTCCAAAGGCAAAATGTAGAGCGAGGTTCTAAGCGAAGGGATAGCTTAACGTTGAGCATTGAACGCAAAAAGCTTAGAGATAAGCTTATTATATAACGATTGTGGTGCAGGACACAGCTTAACGTTGAGCTTTGAACGCACATGGCTAGAACTAAGCTAAGAGATACGGGTAGTGGTGCATGGAACTGCTCACAAGTTGAGCTTCGAGAAGTCCAAAGGCAAAATATAGAGAGAGGTCCTAGCAGCCTAAAAAACTTCTAGGGCCGACAGCTCACAAGTTGAGTTTCGAACGCAATTAGGCTACCCTGGTAGCCTTGATTTGAAAGCATTAAGGCAATGATATGGTAGAATGCCCGATCTTAAACCTATTGACAGAGAATGTGTACGAGTAAGCATAGATGTGGAGGAGCACATACCCTAAACAGTCCCGAAAGATGGTTAGCTAAGTGATGCATCACAAATGGACTTGGCGCACCAAGTTCACACTGAATCACACACGATCGCGTATATTAAAACCTGTTGTGTGGTGCATCACTAATAAAGTTTGGTGCGTCAAACGAACATGAGAGTTGAGCATATTGGGTATGTGTGATAACACACTTTGCACGACAATCGAGAAACCGCATAAGCTCAGTATAACACAGCAGGGGAAGATTGATGAAAACCAGAGCTAATACATGCAACAGGCCGGGAATGCTGCTTCTGAAGGTGGTAGAACCGGTGCACTTATTAGTTAAACCAATCGGCCGATTGAGTTGAAGTCTGGTACCGATCTTTCACTTGACTGTGCCCCATCAACTATTGATGGTAGTGTAGAGGACTACCATGGTTGTGACGGGAAGCGGGAATCAGGGTTCGATTCCGGAGCTAGTAGAGAGTGCCTGATAAAGGCCATGGTACACATCCAAATCAGGAAAGCAGCAGGAAACACTACCATACATTGCCAGGTGCATAGGAGGATTGCAAGCCCGTAAATTGCCCGATTATAGCCAACGATGCTGAGAACGGAATTTATTCCTTCGATCGTCGTTGGTTCACATGTTTACTGATGGTTGTACGAACACCATACCCGGTGGTAAGTACAGTGGAGCTCGACTTCACAACATAATGTTCACCAGTTGGACGCATAGATTGGAATAGCTCACATAGTGTTGGATTGCTGGAAACACACATTCCAGACTGCTCCGGTAGTCATGGAAAGGAGAGGATTGCAAGCCCGTAAATTGCCCGATTATAGCCAACGATGCTGAGAACGGAATTTATTCCTTCGATCGTCGTTGGTTCACATGTTTACTGATGGTTGTACGAACACCATACCCGGTGGTAAGTACAGTGGAGCTCGCCTTCACAACATAATGTTCACCAGTTGGACGCATAGATTGGAATAGCTCACAAGTGTTGGAAAGTTGAACGCACGTTGAAGACCGCTACTGTGGTCTTGGAAAGTAGAGGATTGCAAGCCCGTAAATTGTCCGATCATAGCCAACGATGCTGAGATCGGAATTCATTCCTTCGATCGTCGTTGGTTCGCATGTTTACTGATGGTTGTACGAACACCATACCCGTTGGTAAGTACAGTGGAGCTCGCCTTCACAACATAATGTTCACCAGTTGAACGTACAAGTTGGAATAGCTCACATAGTGTTGGATTGCTGGAAACACACAAAATGATACGAGTAAGGTTGCGTGAGTAAGGCACGTACACCTAAAGCGAATTATTAGAAGTGGTGATACGAAGTGTCTCGGTGGAGTGTGCTTGCACACAACAAGTTGGCCAAGAGAACCGGTGGTCTCCTGTTGCTTAACGGCTTCGGGTTGACTTAGGGTTAATGTTGTTGGAAGTCGAATGAATTCTGGTTGATCCTACCAGTAATATACGCTTGTCTCAAAGGTTAAGCCATGCATGTCTAAGTACGAACATAAATGAATGTGAAACCGCATAAGGCTCAGTATAACAGCTATAATTTACAAGATCATAACCCAATGAGTTAATTGGATAACTGTGGAAAAGCCAGAGCTAATACATGCAACAGGCCGGGACTGGTGCCCTCTGGGTACTGGAACTGGTGCACTTATT
>NW_026525684.1:20000-45000 GCF_943734725.1 Anopheles marshallii | reverse complement strand
AAACCGAGGCGTAACATAGATAATTATTTTCACACCGGGCAACTCCCATCCTGCATTTAAATTCCACCCGCGACCGCATCGTGTATTTTCCATTGCCGTTCCTCCTATTCCATATTCTTCCCTCGCGCACCTGCGGAATATTACAATTCGAGGCGTAACTGAGTTGGTTATTCCATTCTCCACTTCTCACACTCCCACGTCGAAAATACTTTACACATACCCGGTTTAACATTTTTCCAAGGCTCCGAAAGTCACGTACACCATAATTCCTCCTCAACAATCTCTCTCTCTTTCTATCCTCTCAAATATTGAAATTTTCTGAATAAACCCATTCATTCCTTGCCAATTAACCGATCTTCATTGTTGCCGACGGCAATTTAATCACCCGATCAATCATTTTTCCGATTATTCTAATTCTTTCTATTGCCCCTTCCTCCTTTGCACTCCAATAAAACTTCCTTTTATACAATAGAATAATACCTTAATTAAATTCCAACACTGTTGTTCATTTTTTCCCCAGACGGCCTTTTATCGATCAAATATAACTTTCCCCGACGGCCTTCATTATTCCTGCTCTATTTTATTTGATCGTTGGCCGAATCAAATTATCATTTCTTAATCGTTCTTCTTCCTAATTAAATTCAAATTACTATTGCCGATTAAACGGTATTTCTATTTTATTGACAGAGCTTAAAATCTTCCCAAATAATCCCAACCGACCGTTAACGGCAATTCAAATCAGGCACCCCCTTTCAAAATACTACACACACCACAGTTATTTTTTCGCACCCCCTGGGCTATTCCAAGACGGGCAATTTTTATCATTCGTATTTCCCCTCGCACAAACTCCCACAAAATAATAATTTTACGTAACACACCCCGATTTCACCAATAGCCGTTCAACCCACAATATATTATTCATCCCTTTGGTTTATTTGCCACGTACGCCATAATTATTTTCCGCACCTGCCGGGTTATCCCTATTCTCCATTTAAATTCTACCCCCGACCGCACCGTGTATTACCATTTGCTTTCCCCCGTGTTCGTATTCCTACGCTTACACACGGTACCTGCGGTATATTCCAAACCGAGGCGTAACATAGATAATTATTTTCACACCGGGCAATTCCCATCCTGCATTTAAATTCCACCCGCGACCGCATCGTGTATTTTCCATTGCCGTTCCTCCTATTCCATATTCTTCCCTCGCGCACCTGCGGAATATTACAATTCGAGGCGTAACTGAGTTGGTTATTCCATTCTCCACTTCTCACACTCCCACGTCTAAAATACTTTTACACATACCCGGTTTAACATTTTCCTTGGCTCCAAAGTCACGTACGCCATAATTCCTCCACAACAATCTCTCTCTCTTTCTATCCTCCCAAATACTGATTTTTTCTGAATAAACCCATTCATTCCTTGCCAATTAACCGATCTTCTTTTTTGCCGACGGCAATTTAAACACCCGATCAATCATTTCCCGATTATTAATCAAACTTCCAATAAATCCTTCTATTGCCCCTTCCTCCTTTGCACTTCAATAAATCTTCCCCTTTATACAATTGAATTAAACCTAAATTAAATTCCAACACCGTTGCTCAATCCTTCCCCAGACGGCCTTTTATCGATCAAATATAACTTTTCCCTGACGGCCTTCATTATTCCAGCTCTATTTTATTTGATCGTTGGTCGAATTAAATAATCATTTCTTAATCGTTCTTCTTCTTAGTAAAAACTCAAATTACTATTGCCGATTAAAATTATAATTTTATTATCGATAATCAACTTCCCCGACGGCCCTCGTAATCCATTCCATTTCCATCTCTATCCTTACATTTTATTCCTTTATATTCAATCTAATCGAGCAATTTAAATTATAATTACGTTGTCCTCTCGTTTCCCCGACGGTCTTTTGCAAATATTAATTTCACCTAACGGATAATTGCAATTCCTGACCTAGTCTATTAATCAGTTCCATTCCCCGATTATTTTATTCACATTACTCCTAATTATTCAATTAATTATTAATTAATTAATTGAATTAATTAATAAAATAATTAATTATTCCATCATCACAACGACTTATAAAAACCCTTTATCAAACCTTCCCTTGTAAACCTTGACATCTTCTCTTCATTTAAAATATCAATAAATCCTTCAGCTCATTTATTTCAATCAATCAGAATAAAAAACCAATCAACTTGCTTACTCCTGCACTCAACGGCCCTATCCCTCATAGTGCAACTTTCTACCGACGGCCTTTTTATTTTTTTCTCTGATCTTGTATAACAAATCATTGGCAAATTAACCTTCCCATCCTTAATTAATTTTGTTCTATAAAATCCAATCATTACAAAATATTATTCACTACTATCCTATCATACTCCGACGACCCTCAAATCGCCTCAACAAATTTTCCCCGACGGCCTTGCAATCCTCGGCACGATCACTTACCTCTGGTTCCGAATAATTTAATCACCTTTATCTAATTCTAACCTATTTAATTTATTTAATCATTCCTTCGCATTCTTCTTTCCACTTTTAACGACCGCCCCAGTGCACGTACCTATTACACCAGCCAAAGACAATCCCCCGTCGGCCTAATATCGTACATAACATTATTTTTCACTCTCTCCTTTGTCACATAACATACGTTCCTCGCAATCGCACTATCTCTTTTCCTCCTACATACTTTAGATACGCATAAGAATTCCTTCTCTTCGCACATTCTTTCGCATTCCTCTTTCCACTTTTACGACCGCCCCAGCGCACGTACCTATTACACCAGCCAACGACAATTCCCCGTCGGCCCAATATCGTACATAACATTACCTCTCACTCTCTCCTTTGTCACATAACATACGTTCCTCACAATCGCGCTATCCTTTTCCTCCTGCATACTCTAGCTACGCATAAGAATTCCTTCTCTTCGCACATTCTTTCGCATTCCTCTTTATACTTTTCACGACCGCCCCATCGCACGTACCTATTACACCAGCCAACGACAATCCCCCGTCGGCCTAATATCGTACATAATAGGACTTCTCACTCCTTCCTCTTTCATATAACATACGTTCCTACCATCACGCCATCCCCTTTCCTCTTCCTTTAAAATATCAATAAATCCTTCAGCTCATTTATTTCAATCAATCAGAATAAAAATCCAATTAATTTGCTCACTCCTTCACTCAACGGCCTTATCCCTTATAGTGCAACTTTCTACCGACGGCCTTTTTATTTTCTCTGATCTTGTATAACAAATCATTGGCAAATTAACCTTCCCATCCTTAATTAATTTTGTTCTATAAAATCCAATCATTACAAAATATTATTCACTACTATCCTATCATACTCCGACGATCCCCAAATCGCCTCAACAAATTTTCCCCGACGGCCTTGCAATCCTCGGCACGATCACTTACCTTTGGTTCCGAATAATTTAATCACCTTTATCTAATTCTAATCTATTTAATTTATTTAATCATTCCTTCGCACGTACCTATTACACCAGCCAAAGACAATTCGGCCTGATATCGTACATAACATTACCTTTCACTCTCTCCTTTGTCACATAACATACGTTCCTCACAATCGCGCTATCCTTTTTCCACCTACATACTTTAGCTACGCATAAGAATTCCTTCTCTTCGCACATTCTTTCGCATTCCTCTTTCCACTTTTACGACCGCCCCAGCGCACGTACCTATTACACCAGCCAACGACAATTCCCCGTCGGCCCAATATCGTACATAACATTACCTTTCACTCTCTCCTTTGTCACATAACATACGTTCCTCACAATCGCGCTATCCTTTTTCCTCCTACATACTTTAGCCACGCATAAGAATTCCTTCTCTTCGCACATTCTTTCGCATTCCTCTTTATACTTTTCACGACCGCCCCATCGCACGTACCTATTACACCAGCCAACGACAATCCCCCGTCGGCCTAATATCGTACATAATAGGACTTCTCACTCCTTCCTCTTTCACATAACATACGTTCCTACCATCACGCCATCCCCTTTCCTCTTCCTTTAAAATATCAATAAATCCTTCAGCTCATTTATTTCAATCAATCAGAATAAAAATCCAATTAATTTGCTCACTCCTTCACTCAACGGCCTTATCCCTTATAGTGCAACTTTCTACCGACGGCCTTTTTATTTTCTCTGATCTTGTATAACAAATCATTGGCAAATTAACCTTCCCATCCTTAATTAATTTTGTTCTATAAAATCCAATCATTACAAAATATTATTCACTACTATCCTATCATACTCCGACGATCCCCAAATCGCCTCAACAAATTTTCCCCGACGGCCTTGCAATCCTCGGCACGATCACTTACCTTTGGTTCCGAATAATTTAATCACCTTTATCTAATTCTAATCTATTTAATTTATTTAATCATTCCTTCGCACGTACCTATTACACCAGCCAAAGACAATTCCCCGTCGGCCTGATATCGTACATAACATTACCTTTCACTCTCTCCTTTGTCACATAACATACGTTCCTCGCAATCGCACTATCTCTTTTCCTCCTACATACTTTAGCCACGCATAAGAATTCCTTCTCTTCGCACATTCTTTCGCATTCCTCTTTATACTTTTCACGACCGCCCCATTGCACGTACCTATTACACCAGCCAACGACAATCCCCCGTCGGCCTAATATCGTACATAATAGGACCTCTCACTCTTTCCACTGTCACTTAACATACGTTCCTACCATCACACCATCCTCTTTTCTCCTAGCCACCTTTAAACATTTATCAATCCTTTACTTCGCACACATTCTTGCATCGTCTCCTTTCCTCCTTCATCTCGTTAATTTCCCCATCCACGCATCTGTCCTTCCTTCCTTATTGATTCTATCGCCACCGCTTTGCCAATTCTATCCCCAACAAAGAAATTAATCAATTAGTGCAGCCCCGACGGCATTATAATTGCCTATCAATCCTCTCCAGCCGGAATTTATTTAGAAAATTCCGCTTCTCCGATTATTCCTCAAAGTATTTCCCAACCAAATCGTTTTAATCTAAACTCCATACCAAATTGCTCCAACAGTTGCCTCCGCGATATTCCAATCTTTTCACTTTCACCACCTCCCCATTTACCCAAACCAAGGCCATTCTTTCCCCCTCATATCCGATACCACACTCTCTTCAGCTTTAAGGATACTTTCCTACTCTTTTCTTCTCGTCCTTCCAAATTCTCTCCTTTTCACCCAACTCAAATATAACCAATTCTCTTCCTTTATCCTCTCCAAATTCGATACAAAGCTCTTTCTTCTTCTAGGTTGTCCGTTCTCTCCTTCATTCCAATATTCTTTTCATTGTCCCTCACCCAATCAAAGGCCTCAATCTCCTCAGAAATTACGGTTCTCCATTTCCTTTTTTCCTCCCTCATATTCTTTTCTTCTCTTCACCCAAACAAGACCTCCCTTTCCTATCCAAATTACGATACTACACTCTTTCCTCGTCCCAGGATTTTCGTTTCTTTATTTCTCCTAGTTCCTGTTTTCTTATTTTCTCTTACAGATCCTCTGTCCTTCTTCCCTCTCCAAATTACGATACTACACTCTCCTCTTGTTCCAGGATTTTCGTTTTCTTTATTTCTCCTAGTTCCCGTTTTCTTATTTTCCCTTACAGATCCTTTGTCCTTTTCCTTCTTTCAATTACGATACTACACTCTCCTCTCGTTCCAGGATTTTCGTTTTCGTTATTTTCTCAAGATTCTAGTTCTCCTACTTTCTTCCACAGAATCTCAATCCCCATTCTCTCTCCAAATTCGATACTACACTCTTCTTTCTTTTCAGGTTTTCCGTTCTCATATAAGGACCCCTCTTTCCTTCTAAATCACGATACTACACTCCCCTTTTCGTTCCAGGGATTTTATCTTCTTGCTTTCCCCCTTCTCTTTAGCTCTCAATCTCGCACTTCTCACAGAATCTCATTCCGCTCCTAGACAACTAATCATGCCCATAATAACACGCAGCACCTCGCAGTCCCGACTATCGGCGACCATGACATCAAACCGGAAGACCACCCAACGGCTATCTGACCCCCCGAAGATGACAGCCAGACAAGAGACCCTGTTTACTCGGCGAATGACACTAGGCTCTTTGTCGACCGCATCAGCCCCTCCACTCGCGGCTGCTACCGCACCATCGAAAAGAGTTTCGAAGGTTGGAACGGGCTTGACTAGGCGGTCGTCACTGCAGCCGGTCATCGAGGAGTGTGCGGGTCTGTCAGGCGCACCATCGGTCGGGTGCAGCACAGAAACCGTGTCAACTCAGTGTCCAGACGGTGGCAGACCAGCGGAACCGGTGGAGGAGGCGCGCTCACTGTTAACTGGCTTCATGCGTACAATACGAGACGGCCAGAGGACAAAGGGCTTTGCCACTCTGCCACGGGACTGGGAGGATGTCATCGGCTCAGTCCTGGCCGCGCTTGCCAGGATCCAGGGACAATCTGACAAACACCATACGGAAAAACGCGACACAGACACACAGACGGAATCCTCTCACCATCAGGGACAGCAGAGCAAATTTCAGATGTTAAAAATCCTCCTTAAAGCCAACATGAACATCATGGACGACCTGTACGAAGACCTTCCGGACAACCTTCCGGACAAAGCACACAATACACAAGACCAAGCCACCCAAACCGACGGAACAGCCGACGTTGTCCAAACAACGGACAGCCCTCAGCAGGACGCCACAACCAATACTCCTCACACAGAAACACACACCTCTAACACAACAGATACTCCACACACAGAAACACACACCACTAACACAACCAATACTCCACACACAGAAACACACACCTCTAACACAACAGATACTCCACACACAGAAACACACACCTCTAACACAACAGATACTCCACACACAGAAACACACACCTCTAACACAACCAATACTCCACACACAGAAACACACACCTCTAACACAACCAATACTCCACACACAGAAACACACACCTCTAACACAACCAATACTCCACACACAGAAACACACACCTCTAACACAACCAATACTCCACACACAGAAACACACACCTCTAACACAACAGAAACATCCAAGACCAACAAAAAGAACAACAAACGTAAACGGATACGGAACAAGAACAAGACCACGACCGACAGCAACGGACAAGAGACGGACCAAACCCAGGCACCGGAACCCGGATGGACAAAGGTTCTGAGCAAAAACGCGAAACGTCGGGCACGAAGGAAGCAGCGGAAGCAGGAGGCAGCGGCACAAGGAGCAGCAAAGCAGCAACAGCAGCAGCCGGAGCACCAGCAGCAACCGAAACAGCCCAAAAAGCACAGAGTACCGGACGCTCTAGAGCTAGAGGCGATTAACGACACCATGCCGGACGATATAATGCGGACTCTGAAGGAAAAACTCGGCGAGGACAGGCAGGTGGTGGAGCGAGTCAGGATGAACTTCCAAGGGAATCTTCTCCTGGAATTGTCCTGCAAAACGCACACCGAAACGCTTGACATGTGGAGAAAGGTGTCCGCGGCACTCGACGGCAAAGCGAAAGCCCGACCACGGACCCCCACTACACGGCTAACCTGCACTAATATACCGCCTAGCTGCACCAGCGCAGAAATCGCCACGGATCTTAGCACCGCCCTGGGAGTGACGCTGTATGCGGACCAGGTAACGACCGTTAAGTCGAATTACGGTACGTTGGTCGCATTCTTCGGATGCCCGGAAGCGGCGGTGACGGCGGAGGTGCTGGAAAAACAACACGTCGTAGGGCTCAGTCGGTGCTGTAGGCTGAAGAAGGTGGAAACCAAGCGTCAATGCTACCGGTGCTACGAGTACGGCCACACTGCAACGAACTGCCGCGGGAAGGATCGGTCCAGCAGATGCCATCGCTGTGCAGAGCCCAAGCACTCAGGACCATGCAGAAAGGAGCGGAAATGCCTCGTCTGTAAGGGCCCGGAAGCAATCGGGCACTCGTTCGGCCAGCGCAACTGCCGCCACGCAAGAGAAGGGGTAATCAACCGGCCGCGTAATGATTAAAGTTCTTCAGCAGAACCTCAACCACTGCCAGCTGGCCCAGGATATGCTGCTGCAAACAGCCCGGTCAGAAGGCTGCGACATAGTGTTGATCTCGGACCCATACCGGATTCCCGAGAACAACGGCAACTGGGTCGCGGATCCGACGGGCAAAGTGGCAGCAGTATCGACAGGAAAGTACCCCATCCAACGTATCATCGAGAACCGACGGGATTGTTTCGTCGTGGTCGAGATGCGAGGCATCGTTTTTTGCTCCGTCTACCTACCTCCCGTGGGTCCCGATTCGTCTGTAGAGGATTTCCGACGCAAATGGACCGAGATTGCGTCGGTGATACCGCGGAACCGGGACACCGTGATCGGCGGTGATGTCAACGCCTGGTCAGGAGCCTGGGGAATGGAACGCCGAAACAACGATGGAGAACGGGTGCACAGGGGAGCCGTCGTGATGGATGCTGCAGCTTCGCTAGGGCTGGTCCTGTTGAATCAGGGCAACCAACCAACTTGGATTAGCCACAGCGGTCGCAGCTCAATCGTCGATGTATCCTTCTGCAGCCCGTCGCTCGTGGGAGACAACAACTGGCGAGTCTGCGACGAAAATCCGAGCGACCACAACACCATCAAGTTCACGGTCGAGCGGACGACGGCACAGCACAACCTGGGACAGAGCGCACAGCAAGCGACGGAAAGGAGATGGGCGACCCGGTACTTCAACAAAGATCTCTTCGTTGAAATCCTGGGGTCACTAGACATCCACAACCGCACTCTCTTGGCGGACGAGCTGACTCAGGCCATGACAACCGCCTGTGACGCAACGATGCCGAGATTGCCAGCAGCCCGCGGCGGACGCCGATCGGTGTACTGGTGGAACGACGAGATCGCCCAGTTACGCCGGGTGTACATCGGGACGCGGAGACGGCTCAGGAGAGCACGGACGGACGAGCAGCGGGAAGAACGGCGGACGGCCTGTACAGCAGCAAGAGCAGCATTGGAGCGAGCGGTCAAGCTGAGCAAGAAGGAGCATGGCGACGAGCTTACTGAGCAACTGGGGCCCCACGGATTCGGGCCTGGTTACAAGATCAGGAAGCAGCAGTGGCAAGGAGCTCGCGTGCCAATGGAACGGGACCCCGCAAAGCTGCAGCACATCGTCGGCGAACTCTTTCCGGAACAACCGCACATGGAGTGGCCCTCAACGACAGGATGGACACAGGACGACACGGAACGGGACCCCGTAACCGAGGGCGAGCTGCTGAGCATTGCAAAATCGCTCAATCCACAGCGGGCCCCCGGAGACGACAACATCCCGAACGTGGCCCTGATAGCGGCGATGACGGCCTTCCCCGGTGTCTTCAGAAGAACGTTCCAGCACTACATCGACTCAGGCCACTTCCCGGACGAATGGAAGAGGCAACGGTTAGTGCTGTTCTCCAAGGCAGGGAAACCACCCGGGGAACCGTCGTCATACCGACCAATCTGCCTGCTGAGCGTCCTCGGGAAAGTATTGGAGCGACTCATACAGCAAAGACTCACGGAGCATCTCGACGCGACGGGGGGTCTCTCTGATGCCCAATACGGTTTCCGGAAAGGACGCTCCACCATGGATGCCATCCAGCGGGTTCTCGCCAACGGAAAGGTTGCGCTCGACAAAAAGCGCAAGGGCGACCGACTGTGCGCAATGGTGACCATCGACGTGAAGAATGCCTTCAACACAGCCAACTGGACAGCGATCGGAGAAGCTCTGCAGCGAAGGAACACGCCACCGTACCTCTTGGCGATGCTGCGGAACTACTTCGAGAATCGCACGCTCCACTACGAGACGGATGAAGGACTGGTGTCGTTACCCGTGTCGGCAGGAGTCCCCCAGGGTTCGGTTCTAGGGCCAACACTGTGGAACGTCATGTACGACGACCTTCTCCGGCTGGAGCTGTCTGGGTTGCGCGCGGACATCATTGGGTTTGCTGACGACGTGACATTCACCCTTCTTGGGAGGGACATTCAGGACATCAGCGACCATGCTACGAGGAACCTGGAAACGATCGAGCGTTGGATGAGTGGAGTGGGATTGCAGCTGGCCCATCAAAAGACCGGCTACATGATCTTCTGCACCCATCATACCCCGCAGATAGGCCAACTACGAGCGGGGGGACACACGATCGTTTCCACGGAGACGCTCAAATACCTCGGGGTTGAGCTCTGCCGCAAACAGCACCACGGACGACATTTGGAGCAGGTTTGCAGCAAGGCATCTCGTATCACGAATGCCTTGACCGCCCTCATGCCGAACAAGTGTGGCCCAAAAAGCAGCAGACGGAGACCCCTGGTGAACGTCGGGAATAGCATTGTCCGATACGCAGCACCGGCGTGGGGACGACAGCTTCTTCAGAGAGACATTCATCGCACCACAATCCAAAGGACGCACCGCACCGGAGTACTCCGAGTAGCCAGCGCCTTCCAAACGGTTTCCTATGACGCCGCTTGCGTGGTTGCAAGCACCATACCACTAGCCCTCCTCATAGAGGAGGATATCCGCTGCCACGACGAAAAGGCGGCGACGGGAGGTTCAGCACCAGACATACGCAAGAGACAACGCGAGGAAACCATGGAGCGCTGGCAGCAGCAGTGGACAGCCGGCGCAGAGCAGCAGAGTTCGCCAGGTTTGAAGACAAGGGGGCTGATTCCGGACATCTCGTCATGGGTCGGCCGCAAGCACGGAGAGATAGATTTCTATCTTACCCAGGTCCTTACAGGGCATGGGTTCCTCCGGAGCTACTTCGTCAACAAAGGCATCCTGGAGGGCTCGCCTAACTGCCCGGTGTGTGAACACGACGTGGAGGATGTCAACCACGTGATGTTCCACTGTCCACGGTTCGCTCGGACACAACAAGAGATGCAGCAGCAAAGCCACACCCGCTTGACGATGGACAATCTCGCAACGGAAATGTGCGCCAGCCGCAGTACATGGGAAGCAGTCCGGACAGCCGCTCGGACTATCTTCAAAACTCTCCAAGTGAGGTGGAATGAAGAAAGTCCCCCAACGGCACGACGACGACGACAACAACGACGGCGGAACACAAATCGAGCGGAGCAGCAATAGCGACCTCCGCTCACCGCAACACAAGGCGACGACAATAGATGCAGCGGCAGCGGCGACGAGTAACCAGAGCAGCAGCAGGAGCTAAGGCCCACCCGGGAGTAGCGGCCACGGACGGGTGGACTAGGAGCAGCAGCGGCAGAAGGAAGGCACGAAGCAGCAGCAGCAGCGAAGACAACAAGGAAGGACGACGCAGCAGTGCGTCAACAGATTGGGTGCAACGCACAAACGACCCTGCATGGAGTACTACGCACATCAGCGCATCGGCAGGGGTCGGATCAGGTCGAGGAGTGGTTTAGTGAGGTCGCGTCGGCTGCTGGGTTCGCCTCACGGGCCCAGCGGAACCGATGAATCCCACATAACCCATCTAGAGAGGAATTGTCGAGCCGCGACGAATCCCTCTAGGTGGGTACCTTTCGAAGGTTCCCTCCCCGTTAACAAAAAAAAAAAAAAAAAAAAAAAAAAAAAAAAAGGTAGCCAAATGCCTCGTCATCTAATTAGTGACGCGCATGAATGGATTAACGAGATTCCCTCTGTCCCTATCTACTATCTAGCGAAACCACAGCCAAGGGAACGGGCTTGGAAGCACTAGCGGGGAAAGAAGACCCTGTTGAGCTTGACTCTAGTCTGGCATTGTAAGGCGATATAGGAGGTGCAGCATAGGTGGGAGGGTCCTTCCTCGTGGAGGGCTCGCCTCTGAGATACCACCACTCTTACTGTTGCCTTACTTACATGATCGGGTGGAACAAGCGCGGGCCCCAGGTCCGGGTCGTACGCCCACTCCCTCCGGGGGGTGTCAGCGGCGGCTCGCCTGCGGCTGCCCAATGCGCCGTGTTTCTAGTTCAGCGTTCAGCATGTCGCTGGGAGGTGCCACCGGGGCGTGTGTCGTCGTATCATCGACGCGCGTTGTCACCGGTCGCCGACCGCCGCCGTGGCCCGCAAGGGTACAAGCGTGCGTACGTCGGTGTCCGCGTGTTCTTTCGCCGTTCGATCGTTTATGGCGCTCGCTTTCGCTCCCGGTCCCTGGCGCCGCTCGGCTCGAAGACATCTGAACAAACTATTCGGTCCATGTCATGGACAGTGCCAGGTGCGGAGTTTGACTGGGGCGGTACATCTCCAAAACGATAACGGAGGTGTCCAAAGGTCAGCTCAGTGTGGACAGAAACCACACGCTGAGCATAAGGACAAAAGCTGGCTTGATCCCAACGTTCAGTACACTCTGGGACAGCGAAAGCTTGGCCTTACGATCCTTTTGGTGTTAATGAGTTTTTAGCAAGAGGTGTCAGAAAAGTTACCACAGGGATAACTGGCTTTTTTTTTTAAACATTTGGTTTTATTGTTACACAAAACCCCAGCCCTTCGTCGCGTGCCCGCGAGGGATTATGCGAGAAAGGGCTCCCATTGCCCATTACAATATGGCAATCGTGCCTTATCGCTTAGTTTTCTTTTGCCTATAGGCAAGCGATTTAGTTCTGCCTCCTAGGCCGGAATGCCTTGTCGCACGTTATTTTTTAGCCTGTTGGCTGCGACGTTCTCTTTCCCTAATGGGCAGTCGTGCCCCCTGTCAATATTCGTCGTTATTCGTCAAACGCCCCGACGCCAAACAGGGCCCAAAGATAGTCTCGGTAGTCCACCGCCTCGCCGCTCTCCACCTTCCGCCGAGCACGGTGTCTACGGACCTTGTCCCGCGTCTGCGCCAGCTGCTGTTCCCGCTGGGCCAACTCCTCCTCCGAATACGGTCGACCGTCCGGGTGAGTTGGGGGTGGCCTCGCCGCCTGTCTTTCCCGCGTTCGAAGTCTACGGGCCTCGTTGCGCCGCTCATTACGCGCTGCTACGGTGGCGTTTGACGCGTCGTCGATCCTTTGTGCGGCGGCAACCATCTCGGCACTGGCACTCGTGGCACGCTCCACGTACCAATCCTGCTGCAGTGCCGTGGTGATGAGCTTTGCCGCCTCACATACGCCGTGCCAGTGCGCTGGACTGCTCAGCATGTACGCCAGAAGGTTGTCGGGCGTCACGGCCGCTGCGTCGTCCTCGCCGAGCAATTCGTGCCGGACGTCCGCGAACCTTGGGCAGTCAAAAAACGCGTGCTCAGCGCTCTCTGGGACTCCCGGGCATCTGGTACAGTCAGCCGATGGTGCCAGGTTCTTGATGCTCAGATATTCATGGAAGAACCCATGGCCGGAGAGGAGCTGTGCGAGATGAAACGTCATCTCTCCGTGCCGCCGGTTCTTCCATGTCGCCAGGTCCGGGATGAGGCGGTGCGTCCATCTGGTGTAGCGGCTCTCAGGCTCCAGCTGGTCCCACTGCCGCTGCCACTCGGCGATCGTGCTGTTCCGCTCCTCGGTGCGCAGTTCGCGTAAGCTCGCTCCCGTCGCCTGATGCCGCTGGTGGCAGCGAGCGTCCTCCTTCACCTGCAGCACGATCGGGATGACGCTGGCGAGCACCGTTGCCACCTCGTACCGCACTGTGACGAAGGTGCGGGCAACTGGCCGTGCGTAGATTCCTTGTACGCGGTTCAGCTGCCTTCGGCACGCCTGCAGCTGGACGGCCTCGTGCCATATCGGCGCCGCGTAGCGAAGGACAGAGTCCACCACCGATGCCAGGAGGCGCCGCTTCGCGCACTTGGGCCCGCCGTGGTTGCGGAGCAGCCTGGAGATGGCCTGAGCCACACGGAGCGCTTTCGACGTAGCATGCTCGACGTGTGGCTTCCACGACAAGTGGTCCTCGAGGATGACCCCGAGGTACTTTATCGTGCGGGTCGGCATCCTCTCCACCCCGTTGACGCGCACCGGGACACGGGTGTTGTCTCTCCGCATTGTCGAGACGATGACCAGCTCGGTCTTGGCCGGAGCAAGCTCCAGGTGGTGTAGCGCCATCCACGAGCTGATCATTGTGATTGCCGTCTCTGCAAGCTGTGCCGCCGCCTGTGGTGTTGTTCCGCTCGCCAGTACGACAATGTCGTCCGCAAACCCGATCACTTCGGCGCCCTCAGGCAGCTCCAGCCGAAGCACGCCGTCGTACATCGCGTTCCACAGGGTCGGGCCCAGGATTGAGCCCTGTGGAACGCCCGCCGTGACCGTACGACGCACTGGCCCCTCGCTGGTCTCGTACACCAGCCTCCTCTCAGAAAAGTAGCTGCGCAATATTTTCTGGAGGGCTGCAGGGACCATCAGCTTCTGCAGGGCAACCGCGATCGCCTTCCAGCTGGCAGAGTTAAAGGCGTTCCTGACGTCCAGTGCTGCCACCACCAGACATCGAGGATCCCGCTGGTTGGTGCGGTGAAACGTCCTCGCGTGTTGTCCTCGCTCTATCACCCGCTCGATGGCCTGAAGCGTGGAGCGACCGCGCCGGAACCCGTACTGCCTTGCTGACAGGCGAGGAGCATCGCTGTCCTCCAAGTGGTCGTTCAGCCGATCTAAGATCAGCCGTTCGAACCCCTTGGCGACTGCTCCCAGCATTAGCAGCGGGCGGTGCGACGACGGATCGCCCGGCGGCTTACCTGGCTTCGTGACCAACACAAGGCGTGCCTCCTTCCATGCCGCAGGAAACTCCCCTCGCTCGAGCAGCTGATTGTACACCTTGGCGAAGACCTCCGGGTGCTTCCGCATTGCCGCCTTCACTGCGGCATTCGGGATACCGTCCAGCCCTGGCGCCTTGGAGGTGGCCATCCGCTCAGCCAGCGAAAGAATTTCCGAGCTCGTGACCGGCCTCAGAGCTTCATGTGAGGCGGTGCACGCGTCGATTTCAGGCCACTCGAACGCTGGGTGCTCCGGGAACAGGGCGTCGACGATCGGGCCGAGAACGGCTCGGTCCGTTTCCGGTGGCGCCCGGCTTCGCAGCTTCGCTCGCACGATCTTATAGCCAAGACCGAACACTTCCGCCTCGACGCCGTCTATCAGCTCCTGGAGGCAGCTCTCCTTGCTGGACTGGATGCCGGCCTTCAGCAAGCGTCGGCAGTCTTGCAGCTTTCCCGACGTCACGTCCCGCTCCGACGGTTGGGCCCGGTGATGTGCTATCTCCGCTGCCTCACACTCCTCTCTCAGGCGTTCGATTTCTGGAGACCACCAGTACACCTGGGGCTTGCGGTGGTAGGTAGCCCCGTGTACCCTCTCCATAATCTCGTCGCACGCTCGAGTGAGTCCGCCGACCAGCCCCTCCGGAGTGTCGACATGTCCGAAGTGGCCGTGCGTGAGTGCGACGTCGAAGCACTGCCGGTCGAACTGCTTCGTCTTCCAGCGCGTCCCGGCGTGCCTGGCTGTCCCGTCGTTGGCTGTTGCTCGGCTTCGGTGCTGCTGGCCACGTCGCTGGGGGCGCTGTCCAGGAACGTCCACCCCGAACTCGATGTATGCATGATCACTGCCTGAGAAGCGGTTAAGCACGCGCCATGAGTCCGGCCGTGCGATGAGCTGACTGGCAAAGGAGACGTCAACGACGCTTTCCCGTGCAACCCCGTTGCCCCTGAACGTGGGCGCGTTGCCACGGTTCAGCGTCTGCAGTGCCAGCTGCTCCACCACATGCAGGAGCTCCTGCCCCTTCCGGGTGGTGCGCGCACTCCCCCACTCCTCGTTCCAGGCGTTGAAGTCCCCGGCCAGGACTGATGTTGCGTGTCCGACCAGCGACACCTCCACCGCACCGAGGAAGCTTTCGAAGTCTTCGATGCCGCTGCTGGGTGGCACGTAGCAGCTGGCGAACGTTACTCCCGCTATGGTGGCCACCACGAGTCCCGGGACGACGCTCCCCCAAAGCCGTTGAATAGGGTACGCCCCTGTTGCTATTATCGCCACGCTCTGTTCCGCATCGATGGCCCACCGCGGATCATCCCGAGGTGGTCGATATAGTTCGCAGGCGAGCACCACCTGAGCCCCTAACTCGCGAGCCGTCTGCAGCATGAGGTCTTGGGCTGCCCGGCTTCGCCCGAGGTTCACTTGCAGCACTTTTAGCGCCGGCACGTCGGATGCCCGACCGGGTGCGGGCCGCTGCACACGACGCAGCGCACCTCCGCCGTGCAGCTCTTCGCCTGGTGATCCGGCTTCCCGCAGCGAATGCAGCTTGTCGAGCGGTCCACTTCGCTCCTGCACGCAGCTCGGACGTGCCCCATCTCGAGGCACTTGTAGCACCGTTGCTGACGCGCCTGCAGAGGAGCCACCTTCCGGATCAGACACGATGTGTATTTGATCTTGACGCTCTTGTCGACCAGACCCTCCGCAGCCCTGGCTGTTACGCGGACTATCGCCACTTTCGTGCCGTCCCAGGCAGGTCGCAGGCGAACCGATGTCTCCTCCACCTCGCATTGGCACAGGTTGGTCAGCGCCATCGCCACATCGGTCTCCTTCGCTAAAGGGTCGACAGCGTCCAACCGGATTTCGACCATAGGCGTGACCAGCCGAGCTGAGGCCGGCCGTTCTGCCTTTGCGCAGACCTGCTTGATGCACTGCAGAACTTCTGCAGCGTCCGCGCTCTCCTTCAGCTCCATGACAAGCCTGGAGCGTGTGGTGCGTCGCCCGACGCCTAGGGCCTCAGCATGTTTCTCCATTTCTGGAGCCGTTCGGACAGCCTGGTACACCTCCGTCCAGGTTTGTCCCTCAGCTGGGGCGATTTCAATAGCGTCCGGCTTGGTTTTTCGCTGCCGCTGACGCCGACCTCCTCGTTGTGCTCCAGGCTGGCTACCCCGGGCCTGTTGTCCCTGATGTTGCTGGGGCTGCTGCTTAGACGGTCCTGCGATCGGCTGTCGCTGAACCGCTGCCCGTTGCGGTAGTTGCGGCCACTGCTGCTGCTGTTGCTGCGGCTTGTTCCCCGGTTGCCGGGCCGGCTTACGACGCACCACTTCAGCCCAGGAGCCGCCTTCCGGGTCTGAAAGCGGAGCTGCCGTTGCCGACACCGCTCCCTGCTGTCGCTGTTGCTGCTGCTGCTCACGACGTTGCTGCTGCTGCTGCTGCTGCTGCTGTTGCTGCTGCTGCTGCTGCCACTGCTGCTTCTGGCTGCCTCCATAGCCCAGCGTCTGTGCAAGGAGCTCTTGGAAGCTGGCTCGCTCCTCCCTCAGCTCGTTGCGCAGGCGCTCAATGTCTTCACGAGCCAGCGTCTCGCGCATCCGGGCTTCCTCTCGGGCCAGCTGCAAATCTTGCCGGGCCTGCACAGCATTTGTTTCCAACTGCTGCCGGAGCATCTGGATCTCCTGTTGCAGACCCACGATCGTCGCTCGCAGCTGCTCGTTGGTGAGCGACGTCTCATTGAGGAGCTGTCTCAGCTCCGACATTTCCGGGGACTGCTGCTTCGCTCCCGGAACAGATGTTCGTGTAAGAGCCACTCGCGGCTCCAGAATAGTGGAGAGCTTCGCCGGCCTCTCCTCCGTTGACTCCGTCCTGGAACGGAGGGTTCGCCCCGTCGACGACATCTCCACCTCTCACTGTTACGGGTGAGGGTGGAGGGGGGGGGGGAGTCGGGGGAGGTGTTCTCCCCGACTCGCGGCGACGTAGCGCGTTGATTGACTCCCCACACGTTAAAATCGCTCTTCGCACCGGCCTTTTCCCTCCTGTAGGGGAGGGGGTAAATGGGAGGGGGAAGGGGGGGTGGCGGTCCGCTGCCTCTCGCCGAGACCTTTCCAACGATGCCTCGGGCGTGTCCCTAGCCCAAAGGATGGCCGAGTAATCACACTTTTAAGGATTTTACACTAAGTCTGATAAGTGCATAAATAGTTATCAAACTACTTATCAAACTTTTCACTCCTTCGTAGCTCCGCGAGTTTTAGTCCGAATCGCACGCGCGAGGGCTCGATCGACGGGGATTTTTGCCCCCCGTCGAGAAACGTTTAAACGAAATAACGCCTTGGTACAAACTTTCGTACTTACTTAAGAAAAACCGGTCCCGACACACCGGAAACGCGAAAATGTCTAAGTTTGGGGGCCTATATCTCAGCGAGTTTTGCACGTATGGAAACAGTAGACCCCTCAAACGAAGCGCACTGTTCTCACTAAGCGTTTCGCACTATTTTCGTACCGTTGAATTCGCCTAAGGGGGGGCAAAATCTACCGGAACCGAAAAACTACGGTTTTTCGGGCACCACTTCCGGTAGACCGCACACAGACGCGCTCACAAGGTCTCAATGGATGCGTCTTGTCAAGACCTTTCCACCGATACCCCAAACGTCCCGATCCGACCACCCTACACCTTATTAAAAAAAGAAAGGTGGTCCACGAAAAACTCCCCCCCCTTAAGGGGTGGGGGGGTGAAATTTGGGTGGGGGGTCGGCGGCCAGGATCGGGGGCCGGACACGTGAAATCGAAGCCCTGGCACGCGTGGCCTGGCTGATACGGCCGATTTTCACTCCAAACACTCGCACACACGCACGCACACAGAAACACACGGTACTCGGCCAAGAACGCGCAACCGAACAGCTGTCCCATACAAAATGTATGGGAACGAAAGACGCCGGAAATCGCCAAAACCTCCAACTTTGGAAGCCTATAACTCCGCAACGGTTCGTCGCACAAAAATGTTAGACCACTCTATCGACGCGGGATATTCTCACTTATAGTCCTCAAGTGTTTTTAAGATCACTAACGCACTTTTTGGGGGGTAAAACGGTCCCCCACCAAAAACTCACAGTTTTTCAAGTGCCACTTCCGGTGTAACGCACACACACACACATACAAAATTTTGTAAGATGCGTCTTACCGAGACGCATCCAACGACACCTTAATCGTCCGGATCGGTTCACAATTCGCCTTAATATTCAACAAAAACCTGCCCACGAAAAACTCCCCCCCCTTAAGGGGTGGGGGGGTGAAATTTGGGAGGGGGGTCGGCGGCCAGGATCGGGGGCCGGACACTTGAAACCAAAGCCCTGGCACGCGTGGCCTGGCTGATACGGCCGATTTTCACTCCAAACACTCGCACACACGCACGCACACAGGAACACACGGCAAACGGAAAGTGCCTTAAATCGTGCACTTTGCCAAAAAGTTACACTTTTCGGTGCGCTTGCACCGGGCTTTACCGTTATGTTCTTCAGCACACTCGCGGCGACAACGCCAGATCGGGCGCAAACCGGTACTTTGCACTGACGTCACACGCGACGACACACGGTACTCGGCCAAGAACGCGCCACCGAACAGCTGTCCCATACAAAATGTATGGGAACGAAAGACGCCGGAAATCGCCAAAACCTCCAACTTTGGAAGCCTATAACTCCGCAACGGTTCGTCGCACAAAAATGTTAGACCACTCTATCGACGCGGGATATTCTCACTTATAGTCCTCAAGTGTTTTTAAGATCACTAACGCACTTTTTGGGGGGTAAAACGGTCCCCCACCAAAAACTCACAGTTTTTCAAGTGCCACTTCCGGTGTAACGCACACACACACACATACAAAGTTTTGTAAGATGCGTCTTACCGAGACTCATCCAACGACACCTTAATCGTCCGGATCGGTTCACAATTCGCCTTAATATTCAACAAAAACCTGCCCACGAAAAACTCCCCCCCCTTGATAGGTGGGGGGGTGAAATTTGGGTGGGGGGTCGGCGGCCGAGATCGGGGGCCGGACACGTGGAACCAAGGTCCTCGGTGGCCGTTTGGTGTCTCTTTCGCACACTTTGTCTCACTCAGTATGCACTCACAGTATACACTCACACGCACGCGTCGACAAGAGCTCATCCACAACACGTCCGTTCACTACGGAGGTTCGCTCGCAACTACAGGGATAACTGGCTTGTGGCCGCCAAGCGTTCATAGCGACGTGGCTTATTGATCCTTCGATGTCGGCTCTTCCTATCATTGTGAAGCAAAATTCACCAAGCGTAGGATTGTTCACCCTTTCAAGGGAACGTGAGCTGGGTTTAGACCGTCGTGAGACAGGTTAGTTTTACCCTACTGGTGTGTGCTGTATGCTGCTATCTTAACGGAATTCCTGTGCAGTACGAGAGGAACCACAGGTACGGACCACTGGCTCAATACTAGTTCGACCGGACTTTGGTATGACGCTACGTCCGCTGGATTATGCCTGAACGCCTCTAAGGTCGTATCCAATCCGAGCTGATAGCGCATCATAAACCCATTAGGTGATCGGAAGCTAGCGGGCTTAACAACCCTCTGAGATCCGTCGGTGCTGCCCCGTGCACACTGCCGTCTCATCCCCGCTATAGCACTAGACTGAGCCGCAACGGGCGGGTGCACGCTGCACGTGGAAGTACCTTATCACAGGGAACCCTGGTGGCTGTGCTCCCGTCGACCGTGGATACAACTAGTTTCGACACCTTCGACCGCCCGCAAACGACGGGACTACAGGCTGGGAGCTGCGAGTTGTAGAGATGCGTTCGCATCGATCCTCTCAGGCGACCCATGCTTGGTGGTGAAGTGGTTAGTTCGTGGAGTATAGGCTTGCTGCACTCGACAAGAGTGCTGCTTGCAAGGCTGTGGTGGTACGTATGGTAGTTGATGAGCATAGGCTTGCTGCACTCGACAAGAGTGCTGCTTGCAAGCCTATGGTGGTACGTGTACGGTAGTTGATGTGAGCATAGGCTTGCTGCACTCGACAAGAGTGCTGCTTGCAAGCCTATGGGTGGTGTGGTGTGTGGTGCATGATTAGCCTTTCAAGGAAGATGTGTCCTTGGGGCTAATCGGTTATTTTTATAAGTCCGGGAAACCTTTCTCGTCGGGATTCTTATCCTAAGCAACCACGAAAGCTTCCAAGAGTTGAAACATTGCCTATCAAGTAGGCCTTACCAGCCCATAGCAACCCAACCAAGATACTCTAACAGGCCAAGATTGGTTGGAGACTTCAAAATGTTGCTAAGTCCATGGCCACCATAAGCCATTTCTATCAAGAAGGCCATGGACAGTGCTTAGCAACCACGAAAGCTTCCAAGAGTTGAAACATTGCCTATCAAGTAGGCCGTAGCAGCCCATAGCAACCCAACCAAGATACTCTAACAGGCCAAGATTGGTTGGAGACTTCAAAATTTGGCTAAGTCCATGGCCACCATAAGCCATTTCTATCAAGAAGGCCATGGACAGTGCTTAGCAACCACGAAAGCTTCCAAGAGTTGAAACATTGCCTATCAAGTAGGCCGTACCAGCCCATAGCAACCCAACCAAGATACTCTAACAGGCCAAGATTGGTTGGAGAATTCAAAATTTTGCTAAGTCCATGGCCACCATAAGCCATTTCTATCAAGAAGGCCACGAACAGTGCTTAGCAACCACGAAAGCTTCCAAGAGTTGAAACATTGCCTATCAAGTAGGCCGTAGCAGCCCATAGCAACCCAACCAAGATACTCTAACAGGCCAAGATTGGTTGGAGAATTCAAAATTTTGCTAAGTCCATGGCCACCATAAGCCATTTCTATCAAGAAGGCCATGGACAGTGCTTAGCAACCACGAAAGCTTCCAAGAGTTGAAACATTGCCTATCAAGTAGGCCGTACCAGCCCATAGCAAACCAACCAAGATACTCTAACAGGCCAAGATTGGATCTCAAAATGTTGCTAAGTCCATGGCCACCATAAGCCATTTCTATCAAGAAGGCCATGGACAGTTCTAAACAACCACGAAAGCTTCCAAGAGTTGAAACATTGCCTATCAAGTAGGCCGTAGCAGCCCATAGCAACCCAACCAAGATAATCTAACAGGCCAAGATTGGTTGGAGATTTCAAAATTTGGCTAAGTCCAGATTTTTCTACCCTTCGGGAAAACAACCCTAGTTCACCAAGTTGAACGCGAAAAACTGTCCATAGGATACGCACAAAACGTTTATTGAGTTGGTCACCATATGTGGAAATTATGGTGAAAATAAGCCAAGTTCCGGAGTTTTTAACTCACACGAAACCACGAAAAACTTTCATTAGGAAAACTTGGTTGGAGCACCCTACTGCAGAACACACCGACATGGACGAAAGGGTCGATTGGCTAAGAGAAAAAATTTTTGCGGGACCACTCAAAACATCATAGTTAGACCTAGCAAATGATGAAAAGTGAAACCCGCGATCGATTGGAGAAACCTTATTTTACACTGAAAAATTTCACATAAGCAAAATATGTATGGAGCACCCTACTGCAGAGCACACCGACAGGGCCGGGAAGGAAGGCCCGGTCCAAGAAAAAAATTTTGCGGGACCACTCAAAACATCATAGTTAGACCTAGCAAATGATGAAAAGTGAAACCCGCGATCGATTGGAGAAACCTTATTTTACACTGAAAAATTCCACATAAGGAAAATTTGTATGGAGCACCCTACTGCAGAGCACACCGACAGGGCCGGGAAGGAAGGCCCGGTCCAAGAAAAAATTTTTGCGGGACCACTCAAAACATCATAGTTAGACCTAGCAAATGATGAAAAGTGAAACCCGCGATCGATTGGAGAAACCTTATTTTACACTGAAAAATTCCACATAAGGAAAATTTGTATGGAGCACCCTACTGCAGAGCACACCGACAGGGCCGGGAAGGAAGGCCCGGTCCAAGAAAAAATTTTTGCGGGACCACTCAAAACATCATAGTTAGACCTAGCAAATGATGAAAAGTGAAACCCGCGATCGATTGGAGAAACCTTATTTTACACTGAAAAATTCCACATAAGGAAAATTTGTATGGAGCACCCTACTGCAGAGCACACCGACAGGGCCGGGAAGGAAGGCCCGGTCCAAGAAAAAATTTTTGCGGGACCACTCAAAACATCATAGTTAGACCTAGCAAATGATGAAAAGTGAAACCCGCGATCGATTGGAGAAACCTTATTTTACACTGAAAAATTCCACATAAGCAAAATTTGTATGGAGCACCCTACTGCAGAACACACCGACAGGGCCGGGAAGGAAGGCCCGGTCCAAGAAAAAATTTTTGCGGGACCACTCAAAACATCATAGTTAGACCTAGCAAATGATGAAAAGTGAAACCCGCGATCGATTGGAGAAACCTTATTTTACACTGAAAAATTCCACATAAGGAAAATATGTATGGAGCACCCTACTGCAGAGCACACCGACAGGGCCGGGAAGGAAGGCCCGGTCCAAGAAAAAATTTTTGCGGGACCACTCAAAACATCATAGTTAGACCTAGCAAATGATGAAAAGTGAAACCCGCGATCGATTGGAGAAACCTTATTTTACACTGAAAAATTCCACATAAGGAAAATTTGTATGGAGCACCCTACTGCAGAGCACACCGACAGGGCCGGGAAGGAAGGCCCGGTCCAAGAAAAAATTTTTGCGGGACCACTCAAAACATCATAGTTAGACCTAGCAAATGATGAAAAGTGAAACCCGCGATCGATTGGAGAAACCTTATTTTACACTGAAAAATTCCACATAAGGAAAATTTGTATGGAGCACCCTACTGCAGAGCACACCGACAGGGCCGGGAAGGAAGGCCCGGTCCAAGAAAAAATTTTTGCGGGACCACTCAAAACATCATAGTTAGACCTAGCAAATGATGAAAAGTGAAACCCGCGATCGATTGGAGAAACCTTATTTTACACTGAAAATTCCACATAAGGAAAATTTGTATGGAGCACCCTACTGCAGAACACACCGACATGGACGAAAGGGTCGACTGGCCAAGAGAAAAAATTTTTGCGGGACCACTCAAAACATCATAGTTAGACCTAGCAAATGATGAAAAGTGAAACCCGCGATCGATTGGAGAAACCTTATTTTACACTGAAAATTCCACATAAGGAAAATTTGTATGGAGCACCCTGCTGTGGTCACCATCGGTCGAGTTGGTCGAGACGGGCAAAAAATTTTTTTTTCCATATCGTCTCAAAACATGATTTATGGACCTTGTAAATGTTGAAAAGTGAAACGAAATCACTTTTGGAGCGATGAAAATTTTGTATGGGAGGTCCCTACCCGGAACAAATTTTACTAGTAAAGTCATGATTCCGCGACGAGAAATTTGAAAATGGTCAAATATGGTTAAGATGTCATGTTCATTCCCTACTATGGGGGACCAGGTCGTCACGAAAAAATTTTTTTCTCGACCTGGTCAAATGTGGTTCTGCGACGGAGGTTAAACTAATAATGCATAATTTGGGCCAAAAACCCCCCTCTGTCAGATATTGTACCCGTTCAAGAGCAATAGCAGACCACATAAGTTGAGCTTTGAGGTATCTGAAAGTTGAATATAGAGCGAGGTTCTAAGCGAAGGGATAGCTTAACGTTGAGCATTGAACGCAAAAAAGCTTAGAGATAAGCTTAAGATACAAGGGTTGTGGTGCATGAGGCCGCTTAACGTTGAGCTTTGAACGCACATGGCTAGAACTAAGCTAAGAGATACCTATAGTGGTGCATGGAACTGCTCACAAGTTGAGCTTCGAGAAGTCCAAAGGCAAAATGTAGAGCGAGGTTCTAAGCGAAGGGATAGCTTAACGTTGAGCATTGAACGCAAAAAAGCTTAGAGATAAGCTTAAGATACAAGGGTTGTGGTGCATGAGGCCGCTTAACGTTGAGCTTTGAACGCACATGGCTAGAACTAAGCTAAGAGATACCTATAGTGGTGCATGGAACTGCTCACAAGTTGAGCTTCGAGAAGTCCAAAGGCAAAATGTAGAGCGAGGTTCTAAGCGAAGGGATAGCTTAACGTTGAGCATTGAACGCAAAAAAGCTTAGAGATAAGCTTAAGATACAAGGGTTGTGGTGCATGAGGCCGCTTAACGTTGAGCTTTGAACGCACATGGCTAGAACTAAGCTAAGAGATACCTATAGTGGTGCATGGAACTGCTCACAAGTTGAGCTTCGAGAAGTCCAAAGGCAAAATGTAGAGCGAGGTTCTAAGCGAAGGGATAGCTTAACGTTGAGCATTGAACGCAAAAAAGTTTAGAGATAAGCTTATTATATAACGATTGTGGTGCAGGACACAGCTTAACG
>NW_026525684.1:5000-7500 GCF_943734725.1 Anopheles marshallii | reverse complement strand
TGGAGCACCCTACTGCAGAACACACCGACATGGACGAAAGGGTCGACTGGCTAAGAGAAAAAATTTTTGCGGGACCACTCAAAACATCATAGTTAGACCTAGCAAATGATGAAAAGTGAAACCCGCGATCGATTGGAGAAACCTTATTTTACACTGAAAAATTCCACATAAGGAAAATTTGTATGGAGCACCCTACTGCAGAGCACACCGACAGGGCCGGGAAGGAAGGCCCGGTCCAAGAAAAAATTTTTGCGGGACCACTCAAAACATCATAGTTAGACCTAGCAAATGATGAAAAGTGAAACCCGCGATCGATTGGAGAAACCTTATTTTACACTGAAAAATTCCACATAAGGAAAATTTGTATGGAGCACCCTACTGCAGAACACACCGACATGGACGAAAGGGTCGACTGGCTAAGAGAAAAAATTTTTGCGGGACCACTCAAAACATCATAGTTAGACCTAGCAAATGATGAAAAGTGAAACCCGCGATCGATTGGAGAAACCTTATTTTACACTGAAAAATTCCACATAAGCAAAATTTGTATGGAGCACCCTACTGCAGAGCACACCGACAGGGCCGGGAAGGAAGGCCCGGTCCAAGAAAAAATTTTTGCGGGACCACTCAAAACATCATAGTTAGACCTAGCAAATGATGAAAAGTGAAACCCGCGATCGATTGGAGAAACCTTATTTTACACTGAAAAATTCCACATAAGGAAAATTTGTATGGAGCACCCTACTGCAGAGCACACCGACAGGGCCGGGAAGGAAGGCCCGGTCCAAGAAAAAATTTTTGCGGGACCACTCAAAACATCATAGTTAGACCTAGCAAATGATGAAAAGTGAAACCCGCGATCGATTGGAGAAACCTTATTTTACACTGAAAAATTCCACATAAGGAAAATTTGTATGGAGCACCCTACTGCAGAGCACACCGACAGGGCCGGGAAGGAAGGCCCGGTCCAAGAAAAAATTTTTGCGGGACCACTCAAAACATCATAGTTAGACCTAGCAAATGATGAAAAGTGAAACCCGCGATCGATTGGAGAAACCTTATTTTACACTGAAAAATTCCACATAAGGAAAATTTGTATGGAGCACCCTACTGCAGAGCACACCGACAGGGCCGGGAAGGAAGGCCCGGTCCAAGAAAAAATTTTTGCGGGACCACTCAAAACATCATAGTTAGACCTAGCAAATGATGAAAAGTGAAACCCGCGATCGATTGGAGAAACCTTATTTTACACTGAAAAATTCCACATAAGCAAAATTTGTATGGAGCACCCTACTGCAGAACACACCGACAGGGCCGGGAAGGAAGGCCCGGTCCAAGAAAAAATTTTTGCGGGACCACTCAAAACATCATAGTTAGACCTAGCAAATGATGAAAAGTGAAACCCGCGATCGATTGGAGAAACCTTATTTTACACTGAAAAATTCCACATAAGGAAAATTTGTATGGAGCACCCTACTGCAGAGCACACCGACAGGGCCGGGAAGGAAGGCCCGGTCCAAGAAAAAATTTTTGCGGGACCACTCAAAACATCATAGTTAGACCTAGCAAATGATGAAAAGTGAAACCCGCGATCGATTGGAGAAACCTTATTTTACACTGAAAAATTCCACATAAGGAAAATTTGTATGGAGCACCCTACTGCAGAGCACACCGACAGGGCCGGGAAGGAAGGCCCGGTCCAAGAAAAAATTTTTGCGGGACCACTCAAAACATCATAGTTAGACCTAGCAAATGATGAAAAGTGAAACCCGCGATCGATTGGAGAAACCTTATTTTACACTGAAAAATTCCACATAAGGAAAATTTGTATGGAGCACCCTACTGCAGAGCACACCGACAGGGCCGGGAAGGAAGGCCCGGTCCAAGAAAAAATTTTTGCGGGACCACTCAAAACATCATAGTTAGACCTAGCAAATGATGAAAAGTGAAACCCGCGATCGATTGGAGAAACCTTATTTTACACTGAAAAATTCCACATAAGCAAAATTTGTATGGAGCACCCTACTGCAGAACACACCGACAGGGCCGGGAAGGAAGGCCCGGTCCAAGAAAAAATTTTTGCGGGACCACTCAAAACATCATAGTTAGACCTAGCAAATGATGAAAAGTGAAACCCGCGATCGATTGGAGAAACCTTATTTTACACTGAAAAATTCCACATAAGGAAAATATGTATGGAGCACCCTACTGCAGAGCACACCGACAGGGCCGGGAAGGAAGGCCCGGTCCAAGAAAAAATTTTTGCGGGACCACTCAAAACATCATAGTTAGACCTAGCAAATGATGAAAAGTGAAACCCGCGATCGATTGGAGAAACCTTATTTTACACTGAAAAATTCCACATAAGGAAAATTTGTATGGAGCACCCTACTGTGGTCACCATCGGTCGAGTTGGTCGAGACGGGCAAAAAATTTTTTTTTCCATATCGTCTCAAAACATGATTTATGGACCTTGTAAATGTTGAAAAGTGAAACGAAA
>NW_026525683.1:35000-45000 GCF_943734725.1 Anopheles marshallii | reverse complement strand
ACGCCGTCGTACATCGCGTTCCACAGGGTCGGGCCCAGGATTGAGCCCTGTGGAACGCCCGCCGTGACCGTACGACGCACTGGCCCCTCGCTGGTCTCGTACACCAGCCTCCTCTCAGAAAAGTAGCTGCGCAATATTTTCTGGAGGGCTGCAGGAACCATCAGCTTCTGCAGGGCAACCGCGATCGCCTTCCAGCTGGCAGAGTTAAAGGCGTTCCTGACGTCCAGTGCTGCCACCACCAGACATCGAGGATCCCGCTGATTGGTGCGGTGAAACGTCCTCGCATGTTGTCCTCGCTCTATCACCCGCTCGATGGCCTGAAGCGTGGAGCGACCGCGCCGGAACCCGTACTGCCTTGCTGACAGCCGAGGAGCATCGCTGTCCTCCAAGTGGTCGTTCAGCCGATCTAAGATCAGCCGTTCGAACCCCTTGGCGACTGCTCCCAGCATTAGCAGCGGGCGGTGCGACGACGGATCGCCCGGCGGCTTACCTGGCTTCGTGACCAACACAAGGCGTGCCTCCTTCCATGCCGCAGGAAACTCCCCTCGCTCGAGCAGCTGATTGTACACCTTGGCGAAGACCTCCGGGTGCTTCCGCATTGCCGCCTTCACTGCGGCATTCGGGATGCCGTCCAGCCCTGGCGCCTTGGAGGTGGCCATCCGCTCGGCCAGCGAAAGAATTTCCGAGCTCGTGACCGGTCTCAGAGCCTCACTGCACGCGTCGATGTCCGGCCACTCAAATGCCGGATGGTCCGGGAACAAGGCTTCGACGATCGGACCTAGTACGGCTCGGTCCGTTTCCGGTGGTGCCCTGTTACGTAGTTTTGCTCGAACAACCTTGTAACCGAGTCCGAACACCTCGGCTTCGACCCCATCGATCAGCTCTTGCATACTGTCTTCCTTACTGCTGTGAATGGCGGCCTGCAGCAATCGTCGACAGCCCTGCAGCCTGGCCGACGTCACCGCACGCTCCGAAGGTTGGGCCCTGCGATGGGCGGCTTCCGCTGCTCCGCATTCCTCCCTCAGGCGCTCGATCTCAGGAGACCACCAGTACACCTGGGGCTTGCGATGGAAAGTAGCCCCGTGTACTCTCTCCATGATCTCATCGCACGCCTGGGTCAGTCCGCCGATCAGCCCCTCCGGAGTTGCGACCTGCTCGAAGTGGCCGCATGTGAGGGCGATGTCGAAGCACTTGTTATCGAATTGCGTCGTCTTCCACCGGGTCCCGGCGTGTCTGGCTGTCCCGTCTCGGCTTCGCTGCTGCTGCTGGCCTCGTCGCTTGGGGCGTTGTCCTGGGACGCCCACCTGGAACTGGACGTAGGCATGGTCGCTGCTGGAAAAGCGATCGAGCACGCGCCAGGAGTCCGGTCGCGCAATAGTTTGGCTGGCAAAAGAAACGTCGATAACGCTTTCCCGCGCAACCCCGTTGCCCTTAAACGTGGGCACGTTGCCGCGGTTCAGCGTATGCAGCGCCAGCTGCTCCACCACGCTCAGGAGCTCCTGCCCCTTCCGGGTGGTGCGCGCACTCCCCCACTCCTCATTCCAGGCGTTGAAGTCCCCGGCCAGGACCGATGTTGTGTGTCCGACCAGAGACACCTCCACCGCACCGAGGAAGCTTTCGAAGTCTTCGATGCCGCTGCTGGGTGGCACGTAGCAGCTGGCGAACGTTACTCCCGCTATGGTGGCCACCACGAGTCCCGGGACGACGCTCCCCCAAAGCCGTTGAATAGGGTACGCCCCTGTTGCTATTATCGCCACGCTCTGTTCCGCATCGATGGCCCACCGCGGATCATCCCGAGGTGGTCGATATAGTTCGCAGGCGAGCACCACCTGAGCCCCTAACTCGCGAGCCGTCTGCAGCATGAGGTCTTGGGCTGCCCGGCTTCGCCCGAGGTTCACTTGCAGCACTTTTAGCGCCGGCACGTCGGATGCCCGACCGGGTGCGGGCCGCTGCACACGACGCAGCGCACCTCCGCCGTGCAGCTCTTCGCCTGGTGATCCGGCTTCCCGCAGCGAATGCAGCTTGTCGAGCGGTCCACTTCGCTCCTGCACGCAGCTCGGACGTGCCCCATCTCGAGGCACTTGTAGCACCGTTGCTGACGCGCCTGCAGAGGAGCCACCTTCCGGATCAGACACGATGTGTATTTGATCTTGACGCTCTTGTCGACCAGACCCTCCGCAGCCCTGGCTGTTACGCGGACTATCGCCACTTTCGTGCCGTCCCAGGCAGGTCGCAGGCGAACCGATGTCTCCTCCACCTCGCATTGGCACAGGTTGGTCAGCGCCATCGCCACATCGGTCTCCTTCGCTAAAGGGTCGACAGCGTCCAACCGGATTTCGACCATAGGCGTGACCAGCCGAGCTGAGGCCGGCCGTTCTGCCTTTGCGCAGACCTGCTTGATGCACTGCAGAACTTCTGCAGCGTCCGCGCTCTCCTTCAGCTCCATGACAAGCCTGGAGCGTGTGGTGCGTCGCCCGACGCCTAGGGCCTCAGCATGTTTCTCCATTTCTGGAGCCGTTCGGACAGCCTGGTACACCTCCGTCCAGGTTTGTCCCTCAGCTGGGGCGATTTCAATAGCGTCCGGCTTGGTTTTTCGCTGCCGCTGACGCCGACCTCCTCGTTGTGCTCCAGGCTGGCTACCCCGGGCCTGTTGTCCCTGATGTTGCTGGGGCTGCTGCTTAGACGGTCCTGCGATCGGCTGTCGCTGAACCGCTGCCCGTTGCGGTAGTTGCGGCCACTGCTGCTGCTGTTGCTGCGGCTTGTTCCCCGGTTGCCGGGCCGGCTTACGACGCACCACTTCAGCCCAAGAGCCGCCTTCCGGGTCTGAAAGCGGAGCTGCCGTTGCCGACACCGCTCCCTGCTGTCGCTGTTGCTGCTGCTGCTCACGACGTTGCTGCTGCTGTTGTTGCTGCTGCTGCTGGTACTGCTGCTGCTGCTTCTGGCTGCCTCCATAGCCCAGCGTCTGTGCAAGGAGCTCTTGGAAGCTGGCTCGCTCCTCCCTCAGCTCGTTGCGCAGGCGCTCGTTGTCTTCACGAGCCAGCGTCTCGCGCATCCGGGCTTCCTCTCGGGCCAGCTGCAAATCTTGCCGGGCCTGCACAGCATTTGTTTCCATCTGCTGCCGGAGCATCTGGATCTCCTGTTGCAGACCCACGATCGTCGCTCGCAGCTGCTCATTGGTGAGCGACGTCTCATTGAGGAGCTGTCTCAGCTCCGACATTTCCGGGGACTGCTGCTTCGCTCCCGGAACAGATGTTCGTGTAAGAGCCACTCGCGGCTCCAGAATAGTGGAGAGCTTCGCCGGCCTCTCCTCCGTTGACTCCGTCCTGGAACGGAGGGTTCGCCCCGTCGACGACATCTCCACCTCTCACTGTTACGGGTGAGGGTGGAGGGGGGGGGGGGGGGAGTCGGGGGAGGTGTTCTCCCCGACTCGCGGCGACGTAGCGCGTTGATTGACTCCCCACACACAGAAACACACGGTACTCGGCCAAGAACGCGCAACCGAACAGCTGTCCCATACAAAATGTATGGGAACGAAAGACGCCGGAAATCGCCAAAACCTCCAACTTTGGAAGCCTATAACTCCGCAACGGTTCGTCGCACAAAAATGTTAGACCACTCTATCGACGCGGGATATTCTCACTTATAGTCCTCAAGTGTTTTTAAGATCACTAACGCACTTTTTGGGGGGTAAAACGGTCCCCCACCAAAAACTCACAGTTTTTCAAGTGCCACTTCCGGTGTAACGCACACACACACACATACAAAATTTTGTAAGATGCGTCTTACCGAGACGCATCCAACGACACCTTAATCGTCCGGATCGGTTCACAATTCGCCTTAATATTCAACAAAAACCTGCCCACGAAAAACTCCCCCCCCTTAAGGGGTGGGGGGGTGAAATTTGGGTGGGGGGTCGGCGGCCAGGATCGGGGGCCGGACACTTGAAGCCAAAGCCCTGGCACGCGTGGCCTGGCTGATACGGCCGATTTTCACTCCAAACACTCGCACACACGCACGCACACAGAAACACACGGTACTCGGCCAAGAACGCGCAACCGAACAGCTGTCCCATACAAAATGTATGGGAACGAAAGACGCCGGAAATCGCCAAAACCTCCAACTTTGGAAGCCTATAACTCCGCAACGGTTCGTCGCACAAAAATGTTAGACCACTCTATCGACGCGGGATATTCTCACTTATAGTCCTCAAGTGTTTTTAAGATCACTAACGCACTTTTTGGGGGGTAAAACGGTCCCCCACCAAAAACTCACAGTTTTTCAAGTGCCACTTCCGGTGTAACGCACACACACACACATACAAAATTTTGTAAGATGCGTCTTACCGAGACGCATCCAACGACACCTTAATCGTCCGGATCGGTTCACAATTCGCCTTAATATTCAACAAAAACCTGCCCACGAAAAACTCCCCCCCCTTAAGGGGTGGGGGGGTGAAATTTGGGTGGGGGGTCGGCGGCCAGGATCGGGGGCCGGACACATGAAACCAAAGCCCTGGCACGCGTGGCCTGGCTGATACGGCCGATTTTCACTCCAAACACTCGCACACACGCACGCACATAGGAACACACGGCAAACGGAAAGTGCCTTAAATCGTGCACTTTGCCAAAAAGTTACACTTTTCGGTGCGCTTGCACCGGGCTTTACCGTTATGTTCTTCAGCACACTCGCGGCGACAACGCCAGATCGGGCGCAAACCGGTACTTTGCACTGACGTCACACGCGACGACACACGGTACTCGGCCAAGAACGCGCCACCGAACAGCTGTCCCATACAAAATGTATGGGAACGAAAGACGCCGGAAATCGCCAAAACCTCCAACTTTGGAAGCCTATAACTCCGCAACGGTTCGTCGCACAAAAATGTTAGACCACTCTATCGACGCGGGATATTCTCACTTATAGTCCTCAAGTGTTTTTAAGATCACTAACGCACTTTTTGGGGGGTAAAACGGTCCCCCACCAAAAACTCACAGTTTTTCAAGTGCCACTTCCGGTGTAACGCACACACACACACATACCAAATTTTGTAAGATGCGTCTTACCGAGACGCATCCAACGACACCTTAATCGTCCGGATCGGTTCACAATTCGCCTTAATATTCAACAAAAACCTGCCCACGAAAAACTCCCCCCCCTTGATAGGTGGGGGGGTGAAATTTGGGTGGGGGGTCGGCGGCCGAGATCGGGGGCCGGACACGTGGAACCAAGGTCCTCGGTGGCCGTTTGGTGTCTCTTTCGCACACTTTGTCTTACTCAGTATGCACTCACAGTATACACTCACACGCACGCGTCGACAAGAGCTCATCCACAACACGTCCGTTCACTACGGAGGTTCGCTCGCAACTACAGGGATAACTGGCTTGTGGCCGCCAAGCGTTCATAGCGACGTGGCTTATTGATCCTTCGATGTCGGCTCTTCCTATCATTGTGAAGCAAAATTCACCAAGCGTAGGATTGTTCACCCTTTCAAGGGAACGTGAGCTGGGTTTAGACCGTCGTGAGACAGGTTAGTTTTACCCTACTGGTGTGTGCTGTATGCTGCTATCTTAACGGAATTCCTGTGCAGTACGAGAGGAACCACAGGTACGGACCACTGGCTCAATACTAGTTCGACCGGACTTTGGTATGACGCTACGTCCGCTGGATTATGCCTGAACGCCTCTAAGGTCGTATCCAATCCGAGCTGATAGCGCATCATAAACCCATTAGGTGATCGGAAGCTAGCGGGCTTAACAACCCTCTGAGATCCGTCGGTGCTGCCCCGTGCACACTGCCGTCTCATCCCCGCTATAGCACTAGACTGAGCCGCAACGGGCGGGTGCACGCTGCACGTGGAAGTACCTTATCACAGGGAACCCTGGTGGCTGTGCTCCCGTCGACCGTGGATACAACTAGTTTCGACACCTTCGACCGCCCGCAAACGACGGGACTACAGGCTGGGAGCTGCGAGTTGTAGAGATGCGTTCGCATCGATCCTCTCAGGCGACCCATGCTTGGTGGTGAAGTGGTTAGTTCGTGGAGTATAGGCTTGCTGCACTCGACAAGAGTGCTGCTTGCAAGGCTGTGGTGGTACGTATGGTAGTTGATGAGCATAGGCTTGCTGCACTCGACAAGAGTGCTGCTTGCAAGCCTATGGTGGTACGTGTACGGTAGTTGATGTGAGCATAGGCTTGCTGCACTCGACAAGAGTGCTGCTTGCAAGCCTATGGGTGGTGTGGTGTGTGGTGCATGATTAGCCTTTCAAGGAAGATGTGTCCTTGGGGCTAATCGGTTATTTTTATAAGTCCGGGAAACCTTTCTCGTCGGGATTCTTATCCTAAGCAACCACGAAAGCTTCCAAGAGTTGAAACATTGCCTATCAAGTAGGCCGTACCAGCCCATAGCAACCCAACCAAGATACTCTAACAGGCCAAGATTGGTTGGAGACTTCAAAATGTTGCTAAGTCCATGGCCACCATAAGCCATTTCTATCAAGAAGGCCACGAACAGTGCTTAGCAACCACGAAAGCTTCCAAGAGTTGAAACATTGCCTATCAAGTAGGCCGTACCAGCCCATAGCAACCCAACCAAGATACTCTAACAGGCCAAGATTGGTTGGAGAATTCAAAATTTGGCTAAGTCCATGGCCACCATAAGCCATTTCTATCAAGAAGGCCACGAACAGTGCTTAGCAACCACGAAAGCTTCCAAGAGTTGAAACATTGCCTATCAAGTAGGCCGTACCAGCCCATAGCAACCCAACCAAGATACTCTAACAGGCCAAGATTGGTTGGAGAATTCAAAATTTTGCTAAGTCCATGGCCACCATAAGCCATTTCTATCAAGAAGGCCATGGACAGTGCTTAGCAACCACGAAAGCTTCCAAGAGTTGAAACATTGCCTATCAAGTAGGCCGTACCAGCCCATAGCAAACCAACCAAGATACTCTAACAGGCCAAGATTGGATCTCAAAATGTTGCTAAGTCCATGGCCACCATAAGCCATTTCTATCAAGAAGGCCATGGACAGTTCTAAACAACCACGAAAGCTTCCAAGAGTTGAAACATTGCCTATCAAGTAGGCCGTAGCAGCCCATAGCAACCCAACCAAGATAATCTAACAGGCCAAGATTGGTTGGAGATTTCAAAATTTGGCTAAGTCCAGATTTTTCTACCCTTCGGGAAAACAACCCTAGTTCACCAAGTTGAACGCGAAAAACTGTCCATAGGATACGCACAAAACGTTTATTGAGTTGGTCACCATATGTGGAAATTATGGTGAAAATAAGCCAAGTTCCGGAGTTTTTAACTCACACGAAACCACGAAAAACTTTCATTAGGAAAACTTGGTTGGAGCACCCTACTGCAGAACACACCGACATGGACGAAAGGGTCGATTGGCTAAGAGAAAAAATTTTTGCGGGACCACTCAAAACATCATAGTTAGACCTAGCAAATGATGAAAAGTGAAACCCGCGATCGATTGGAGAAACCTTATTTTACACTGAAAAATTCCACATAAGGAAAATTTGTATGGAGCACCCTACTGCAGAGCACCCCGACAGGGCCGGGAAGGAAGGCCCGGTCCAAGAAAAAATTTTTGCGGGACCACTCAAAACATCATAGTTAGACCTAGCAAATGATGAAAAGTGAAACCCGCGATCGATTGGAGAAACCTTATTTTACACTGAAAAATTCCACATAAGGAAAATTTGTATGGAGCACCCTACTGCAGAGCACACCGACAGGGCCGGGAAGGACGGCCCGGTCCAAGAAAAAATTTTTGCGGGACCACTCAAAACATCATAGTTAGACCTAGCAAATGATGAAAAGTGAAACCCGCGATCGATTGGAGAAACCTTATTTTACACTGAAAAATTCCACATAAGGAAAATTTGTATGGAGCACCCTACTGCAGAACACACCGACAGGGCCGGGAAGGAAGGCCCGGTCCAAGAAAAAATTTTTGCGGGACCACTCAAAACATCATAGTTAGACCTAGCAAATGATGAAAAGTGAAACCCGCGATCGATTGGAGAAACCTTATTTTACACTGAAAAATTCCACATAAGGAAAATATGTATGGAGCACCCTACTGCAGAGCACACCGACAGGGCCGGGAAGGAAGGCCCGGTCCAAGAAAAAATTTTTGCGGGACCACTCAAAACATCATAGTTAGACCTAGCAAATGATGAAAAGTGAAACCCGCGATCGATTGGAGAAACCTTATTTTACACTGAAAAATTCCACATAAGCAAAATTTGTATGGAGCACCCTACTGCAGAGCACACCGACAGGGCCGGGAAGGAAGGCCCGGTCCAAGAAAAAATTTTTGCGGGACCACTCAAAACATCATAGTTAGACCTAGCAAATGATGAAAAGTGAAACCCGCGATCGATTGGAGAAACCTTATTTTACACTGAAAAATTCCACATAAGGAAAATTTGTATGGAGCACCCTACTGCAGAGCACACCGACAGGGCCGGGAAGGAAGGCCCGGTCCAAGAAAAAATTTTTGCGGGACCACTCAAAACATCATAGTTAGACCTAGCAAATGATGAAAAGTGAAACCCGCGATCGATTGGAGAAACCTTATTTTACACTGAAAAATTCCACATAAGGAAAATTTGTATGGAGCACCCTACTGCAGAGCACACCGACAGGGCCGGGAAGGAAGGCCCGGTCCAAGAAAAAATTTTTGCGGGACCACTCAAAACATCATAGTTAGACCTAGCAAATGATGAAAAGTGAAACCCGCGATCGATTGGAGAAACCTTATTTTACACTGAAAAATTCCACATAAGCAAAATTTGTATGGAGCACCCTACTGCAGAGCACACCGACATGGACGAAAGGGTCGACTGGCCAAGAGAAAAAATTTTTGCGGGACCACTCAAAACATCATAGTTAGACCTAGCAAATGATGAAAAGTGAAACCCGCGATCGATTGGAGAAACCTTATTTTACACTGAAAAATTCCACATAAGCAAAATTTGTATGGAGCACCCTACTGCAGAACACACCGACATGGACGAAAGGGTCGACTGGCCAAGAGAAAAAAATTTTGCGGGACCACTCAAAACATCATAGTTAGACCTAGCAAATGATGAAAAGTGAAACCCGCGATCGATTGGAGAAACCTTATTTTACACTGAAAATTCCACATAAGGAAAATTTGTATGGAGCACCCTGCTGTGGTCACCATCGGTCGAGTTGGTCGAGACGGGCAAAAAATTTTTTTTTCCATATCGTCTCAAAACATGATTTATGGACCTTGTAAATGTTGAAAAGTGAAACGAAATCACTTTTGGAGCGATGAAAATTTTGTATGGGAGGTCCCTACCCGGAACAAATTTTACTAGTAAAGTCATGATTCCGCGACGAGAAATTTGAAAATGGTCAAATATGGTTAAGATGTCATGTTCATTCCCTACTATGGGGGACCAGGTCGTCACGAAAAAATTTTTTTCTCGACCTGGTCAAATGTGGTTCTGCGACGGAGGTTAAACTAATATTGCATAATTTGGCCCAAAAACCCCCCTCTGTCAGATATTGTACCCGTTCAAGAGCAATAGCAGACCACATAAGTTGAGCTTTGAGGTATCTGAAAGTTGAATATAGAGCGAGGTTCTAAGCGAAGGGATAGCTTAACGTTGAGCATTGAACGCAAAAAAGCTTAGAGATAAGCTTAAGATACAAGGGTTGTGGTGCATGAGGCCGCTTAACGTTGAGCTTTGAACGCACATGGCTAGAACTAAGCTAAGAGATACCTATAGTGGTGCATGGAACTGCTCACAAGTTGAGCTTCGAGAAGTCCAAAGGCAAAATGTAGAGCGAGGTTCTAAGCGAAGGGATAGCTTAACGTTGAGCATTGAACGCAAAAAAGCTTAGAGATAAGCTTAAGATACAAGGGTTGTGGTGCATGAGGCCGCTTAACGTTGAGCTTTGAACGCACATGGCTAGAACTAAGCTAAGAGATACCTATAGTGGTGCATGGAACT
>NW_026525683.1:15000-22500 GCF_943734725.1 Anopheles marshallii | reverse complement strand
AAATTTGTATGGAGCACCCTACTGCAGAGCACACCGACAGGGCCGGGAAGGAAGGCCCGGTCCAAGAAAAAATTTTTGCGGGACCACTCAAAACATCATAGTTAGACCTAGCAAATGATGAAAAGTGAAACCCGCGATCGATTGGAGAAACCTTATTTTACACTGAAAAATTCCACATAAGGAAAATTTGTATGGAGCACCCTACTGCAGAGCACACCGACAGGGCCGGGAAGGAAGGCCCGGTCCAAGAAAAAATTTTTGCGGGACCACTCAAAACATCATAGTTAGACCTAGCAAATGATGAAAAGTGAAACCCGCGATCGATTGGAGAAACCTTATTTTACACTGAAAAATTCCACATAAGGAAAATTTGTATGGAGCACCCTACTGCAGAGCACACCGACATGGACGAAAGGGTCGACTGGCTAAGAGAAAAAATTTTTGCGGGACCACTCAAAACATCATAGTTAGACCTAGCAAATGATGAAAAGTGAAACCCGCGATCGATTGGAGAAACCTTATTTTACACTGAAAAATTCCACATAAGGAAAATTTGTATGGAGCACCCTACTGCAGAGCACACCGACAGGGCCGGGAAGGAAGGCCCGGTCCAAGAAAAAATTTTTGCGGGACCACTCAAAACATCATAGTTAGACCTAGCAAATGATGAAAAGTGAAACCCGCGATCGATTGGAGAAACCTTATTTTACACTGAAAAATTCCACATAAGGAAAATTTGTATGGAGCACCCTACTGCAGAGCACACCGACAGGGCCGGGAAGGAAGGCCCGGTCCAAGAAAAAATTTTTGCGGGACCACTCAAAACATCATAGTTAGACCTAGCAAATGATGAAAAGTGAAACCCGCGATCGATTGGAGAAACCTTATTTTACACTGAAAAATTCCACATAAGGAAAATTTGTATGGAGCACCCTACTGCAGAGCACACCGACAGGGCCGGGAAGGAAGGCCCGGTCCAAGAAAAAATTTTTGCGGGACCACTCAAAACATCATAGTTAGACCTAGCAAATGATGAAAAGTGAAACCCGCGATCGATTGGAGAAACCTTATTTTACACTGAAAAATTCCACATAAGGAAAATTTGTATGGAGCACCCTACTGCAGAACACACCGACAGGGCCGGGAAGGAAGGCCCGGTCCAAGAAAAAATTTTTGCGGGACCACTCAAAACATCATAGTTAGACCTAGCAAATGATGAAAAGTGAAACCCGCGATCGATTGGAGAAACCTTATTTTACACTGAAAAATTCCACATAAGGAAAATTTGTATGGAGCACCCTACTGCAGAACACACCGACAGGGCCGGGAAGGAAGGCCCGGTCCAAGAAAAAATTTTTGCGGGACCACTCAAAACATCATAGTTAGACCTAGCAAATGATGAAAAGTGAAACCCGCGATCGATTGGAGAAACCTTATTTTACACTGAAAAATTCCACATAAGGAAAATTTGTATGGAGCACCCTACTGCAGAACACACCGACAGGGCCGGGAAGGAAGGCCCGGTCCAAGAAAAAATTTTTGCGGGACCACTCAAAACATCATAGTTAGACCTAGCAAATGATGAAAAGTGAAACCCGCGATCGATTGGAGAAACCTTATTTTACACTGAAAAATTCCACATAAGGAAAATTTGTATGGAGCACCCTACTGCAGAGCACACCGACATGGACGAAAGGGTCGACTGGCTAAGAGAAAAAATTTTTGCGGGACCACTCAAAACATCATAGTTAGACCTAGCAAATGATGAAAAGTGAAACCCGCGATCGATTGGAGAAACCTTATTTTACACTGAAAAATTCCACATAAGGAAAATTTGTATGGAGCACCCTACTGCAGAGCACACCGACAGGGCCGGGAAGGAAGGCCCGGTCCAAGAAAAAATTTTTGCGGGACCACTCAAAACATCATAGTTAGACCTAGCAAATGATGAAAAGTGAAACCCGCGATCGATTGGAGAAACCTTATTTTACACTGAAAAATTCCACATAAGGAAAATTTGTATGGAGCACCCTACTGCAGAGCACACCGACAGGGCCGGGAAGGAAGGCCCGGTCCAAGAAAAAATTTTTGCGGGACCACTCAAAACATCATAGTTAGACCTAGCAAATGATGAAAAGTGAAACCCGCGATCGATTGGAGAAACCTTATTTTACACTGAAAAATTCCACATAAGGAAAATTTGTATGGAGCACCCTACTGCAGAGCACACCGACAGGGCCGGGAAGGAAGGCCCGGTCCAAGAAAAAATTTTTGCGGGACCACTCAAAACATCATAGTTAGACCTAGCAAATGATGAAAAGTGAAACCCGCGATCGATTGGAGAAACCTTATTTTACACTGAAAAATTCCACATAAGGAAAATTTGTATGGAGCACCCTACTGCAGAGCACACCGACAGGGCCGGGAAGGAAGGCCCGGTCCAAGAAAAAATTTTTGCGGGACCACTCAAAACATCATAGTTAGACCTAGCAAATGATGAAAAGTGAAACCCGCGATCGATTGGAGAAACCTTATTTTACACTGAAAAATTCCACATAAGGAAAATTTGTATGGAGCACCCTACTGCAGAACACACCGACAGGGCCGGGAAGGAAGGCCCGGTCCAAGAAAAAATTTTTGCGGGACCACTCAAAACATCATAGTTAGACCTAGCAAATGATGAAAAGTGAAACCCGCGATCGATTGGAGAAACCTTATTTTACACTGAAAAATTCCACATAAGGAAAATTTGTATGGAGCACCCTACTGCAGAACACACCGACAGGGCCGGGAAGGAAGGCCCGGTCCAAGAAAAAATTTTTGCGGGACCACTCAAAACATCATAGTTAGACCTAGCAAATGATGAAAAGTGAAACCCGCGATCGATTGGAGAAACCTTATTTTACACTGAAAAATTCCACATAAGGAAAATTTGTATGGAGCACCCTACTGCAGAGCACACCGACATGGACGAAAGGGTCGACTGGCTAAGAGAAAAAATTTTTGCGGGACCACTCAAAACATCATAGTTAGACCTAGCAAATGATGAAAAGTGAAACCCGCGATCGATTGGAGAAACCTTATTTTACACTGAAAAATTCCACATAAGGAAAATTTGTATGGAGCACCCTACTGCAGAGCACACCGACAGGGCCGGGAAGGAAGGCCCGGTCCAAGAAAAAATTTTTGCGGGACCACTCAAAACATCATAGTTAGACCTAGCAAATGATGAAAAGTGAAACCCGCGATCGATTGGAGAAACCTTATTTTACACTGAAAAATTCCACATAAGGAAAATTTGTATGGAGCACCCTACTGCAGAGCACACCGACAGGGCCGGGAAGGAAGGCCCGGTCCAAGAAAAAATTTTTGCGGGACCACTCAAAACATCATAGAGGTAGATCATCCCAAAAGTTAGAAAGCTTAAGCTTAAGCCGGTATGTGTCAAATAATCGAGCAGATTTCGAGCGGCGAATCGGTAACTGGTTGCATCAATCACATATGGACATAGATTTTTGACATAAAGAATGACATTAGGTATTCTGTACCGAGATTTTCAGGATATTTTTTTTTTATTTTAGTTTAAAATTGTATCTACATTTTTTATATACATAGATACTTATAATAATTAACCTTATTTATATCTCAGTCAATTGAGCCGTCTCAACAAGAAAAGCCGGTTCAAAAACCTTTATGAGCATATTAATCCTACTCGGTATTTACATGTCTTTCAAAAGATTGGTTCAAGCATGTTCAAACCGTTTTTTATACTCATACTTATGGGAATACGTAAATACAAGCTAAGAAATTTCCTCAAGTATCGTGAGTCAAAAACAATTTTATGTGATTTATAAAGGATGAAATTCCTTTATTTCAACATTAAAAAAAACATTCAACTAAAAAAATTATCGATTGTTGAGTCGAGCGAAGAACTCAAGAATTCAATCCGATGCTGACAACTAACCCGTCACCCGTCACGCCACATGTTAAAAAAAATCAAAGGATTATATCTCATTCGCTCTTTCGTTCTCATTCGTTTAAATACTGTGATTAAAGAAACATCCTTTTTGTGATCCTAGCGACAACATGTAAGTAAAAGCAATTAGGTTGTTAATGTATTGTTAAACACGTTGGTAGCTATGGCTATTATGTTTGATAGCCAAAAGTATATAAGTTATATGTAAATCAAATGACTGACTTTCAAGAAAATACCCGGCAACTAACGTGTTAAGCATAGATTTGAAATTTTCGATAATTGATACATTACATAGCATAGCATCACATAGCATTGATACATAGCACTCTCAAGCATCCCATTTTCCAAAACTGACATTCCAAATGGTGCAGGTAATTAAGATCTCTGTTTATTCTTAACAGCACATGCTTAATTTTAAAGCAGTCGGTGAATCTCGAATCTAACAGAATGCCAGGGTCTTTTATATAAAATTCCATGTACAACGGTAAACCGCAATGGGTTTAATTAAAGTAAAGGACTACAAAATGTTAGTTACTCTAGATCGCTTAGTTTGGGTTCCGTGTAAAAATGTATAAATGCACGAAACAGCTCCATGAAGTAGAAAGTAATACATCACCATATTTTTTAAAAGGATAAAAGCTACGAGGGTGAGCTAAATTAAATGAGCTTGCGCATCACAACGCAACAACAAACGGTATGTTCATCTGTATGCTATTATAATCGAGAGAAATAATCGGAGGACGCAAACTTCGGTTCAGTTTCAAAGCATAATTTATGTTTCGTGTTATTTTCAAGGCAATATTTAAGTGATGTTTAGATTTTATAAACTGTGAACAGGAAAACTGCAAGTAAATTGAAATAATAATTTACCTTTTTTGATAAAATTTTTTTCACTGATTTTTTTATAAAAATAATTATTGTTAAACACCAGAACACCAGAAATTAAAAAAAAGTATTAATTATGCGTATTTATGTATTTTTTTTCCTTTTTTAACATCCTAAGCCTATGGGAAATATGGCCTAACCTAGTTTAAACCTGCTAGAAAAATGCTTTGTTTTGATATTTGTCGAGCAGCTGTCGAGCACTTTCATAAGCAAAACAATCTAACCATCGATTCCCAGGCTTATCTGGCTTGGCAGTTTGTATGGGAAGCTGTAAGCTTATAAGCCTGGAAACGTCAAAACGCATACAAAAAACTGGCTTATCCCGTGATCTACCCCATAGTTAGACCTAGCAAATGATGAAAAGTGAAACCCGCGATCGATTGGAGAAACCTTATTTTACACTGAAAAATTCCACATAAGGAAAATTTGTATGGAGCACCCTACTGCAGAGCACACCGACAGGGCCGGGAAGGAAGGCCCGGTCCAAGAAAAAATTTTTGCGGGACCACTCAAAACATCATAGTTAGACCTAGCAAATGATGAAAAGTGAAACCCGCGATCGATTGGAGAAACCTTATTTTACACTGAAAAATTCCACATAAGGAAAATTTGTATGGAGCACCCTACTGCAGAGCACACCGACAGGGCCGGGAAGGAAGGCCCGGTCCAAGAAAAAATTTTTGCGGGACCACTCAAAACATCATAGTTAGACCTAGCAAATGATGAAAAGTGAAACCCGCGATCGATTGGAGAAACCTTATTTTACACTGAAAAATTCCACATAAGGAAAATTTGTATGGAGCACCCTACTGCAGAGCACACCGACATGGACGAAAGGGTCGACTGGCTAAGAGAAAAAATTTTTGCGGGACCACTCAAAACATCATAGTTAGACCTAGCAAATGATGAAAAGTGAAACCCGCGATCGATTGGAGAAACCTTATTTTACACTGAAAAATTCCACATAAGGAAAATTTGTATGGAGCACCCTACTGCAGAACACACCGACAGGGCCGGGAAGGAAGGCCCGGTCCAAGAAAAAATTTTTGCGGGACCACTCAAAACATCATAGTTAGACCTAGCAAATGATGAAAAGTGAAACCCGCGATCGATTGGAGAAACCTTATTTTACACTGAAAAATTCCACATAAGGAAAATTTGTATGGAGCACCCTACTGCAGAGCACACCGACATGGACGAAAGGGTCGACTGGCTAAGAGAAAAAATTTTTGCGGGACCACTCAAAACATCATAGTTAGACCTAGCAAATGATGAAAAGTGAAACCCGCGATCGATTGGAGAAACCTTATTTTACACTGAAAAATTCCACATAAGGAAAATTTGTATGGAGCACCCTACTGTGGTCATCATCGGTCGAGTTGGTCGAGACGGGCAAAAAATTTTTTTTTCCATATCGTCTCAAAACATGATTTATGGACCTTGTAAATGTTGAAAAGTGAAACGAAATCACTTTTGGAGCGATGAAAATTTTGTATGGGAGGTCCCTACCCGGAACAAATTTTACTAGTAAAGTCATGATTCCGCGACGAGAAATTTGAAAATGGTCAAATATGGTTAAGATGTCATGTTCATTCCCTACTATGGGGGACCAGGTCGTCACGAAAAAATTTTTTTCTCGACCTGGTCAAATGTGGTTCTGCGACGGAGGTTAAACTAATAATGCATAATTTGGGCCAAAAACCCCCCTCTGTCAGATATTGTACCCGTTCAAGAGCAATAGCAGACCACATAAGTTGAGCTTTGAGGTATCTGAAAGTTGAATATAGAGCGAGGTTCTAAGCGAAGGGATAGCTTAACGTTGAGCATTGAACGCAAAAAAGCTTAGAGATAAGCTTAAGATACAAGGGTTGTGGTGCATGAGGCCGCTTAACGTTGAGCTTTGAACGCACATGGCTAGAACTAAGCTAAGAGATACCTATAGTGGTGCATGGAACTGCTCACAAGTTGAGCTTCGAGAAGTCCAAAGGCAAAATGTAGAGCGAGGTTCTAAGCGAAGGGATAGCTTAACGTTGAGCATTGAACGCAAAAAAGCTTAGAGATAAGCTTATTATATAACGATTGTGGTGCAGGACACAGCTTAACGTTGAGCTTTGAACGCACATGGCTAGAACTAAGCTAAGAGATACGGGTAGTGGTGCATGGAACTGCTCACAAGTTGAGCTTCGAGAAGTCCAAAGGCAAAATATAGAGAGAGGTCCTAGCAGCCTAAAAAACTTCTAGGGCCGACAGCTCACAAGTTGAGTTTCGAACGCAATTAGGCTACCCTGGTAGCCTTGATTTGAAAGCATTAAGGCAATGATATGGTAGAATGCCCGATCTTAAACCTATTGACAGAGAATGTGTACGAGTAAGCATAGATGTGGAGGAGCACATACCCTAAACAGTCCCGAAAGATGGTTAGCTAAGTGATGCATCACAAATGGACTTGGCGCACCAAGTTCACACTGAATCACACACGATCGCGTATATTAAAACCTGTTGTGTGGTGCATCACTAATAAAGTTTGGTGCGTCAAACGAACATGAGAGTTGAGCATATTGGGTATGTGTGATAACACACTTTGCACGACAATCGAGAAACCGCATAAGCTCAGTATAACACAGCAGGGGAAGATTGAT
>NW_026525683.1:0-2500 GCF_943734725.1 Anopheles marshallii | reverse complement strand
CCTACTGCAGAGCACACCGACAGGGCCGGGAAGGAAGGCCCGGTCCAAGAAAAAATTTTTGCGGGACCACTCAAAACATCATAGTTAGACCTAGCAAATGATGAAAAGTGAAACCCGCGATCGATTGGAGAAACCTTATTTTACACTGAAAAATTCCACATAAGGAAAATTTGTATGGAGCACCCTACTGCAGAGCACACCGACAGGGCCGGGAAGGAAGGCCCGGTCCAAGAAAAAATTTTTGCGGGACCACTCAAAACATCATAGTTAGACCTAGCAAATGATGAAAAGTGAAACCCGCGATCGATTGGAGAAACCTTATTTTACACTGAAAAATTCCACATAAGGAAAATTTGTATGGAGCACCCTACTGCAGAACACACCGACAGGGCCGGGAAGGAAGGCCCGGTCCAAGAAAAAATTTTTGCGGGACCACTCAAAACATCATAGTTAGACCTAGCAAATGATGAAAAGTGAAACCCGCGATCGATTGGAGAAACCTTATTTTACACTGAAAAATTCCACATAAGGAAAATTTGTATGGAGCACCCTACTGCAGAACACACCGACAGGGCCGGGAAGGAAGGCCCGGTCCAAGAAAAAATTTTTGCGGGACCACTCAAAACATCATAGTTAGACCTAGCAAATGATGAAAAGTGAAACCCGCGATCGATTGGAGAAACCTTATTTTACACTGAAAAATTCCACATAAGGAAAATTTGTATGGAGCACCCTACTGCAGAACACACCGACAGGGCCGGGAAGGAAGGCCCGGTCCAAGAAAAAATTTTTGCGGGACCACTCAAAACATCATAGTTAGACCTAGCAAATGATGAAAAGTGAAACCCGCGATCGATTGGAGAAACCTTATTTTACACTGAAAAATTCCACATAAGGAAAATTTGTATGGAGCACCCTACTGCAGAGCACACCGACATGGACGAAAGGGTCGACTGGCTAAGAGAAAAAATTTTTGCGGGACCACTCAAAACATCATAGTTAGACCTAGCAAATGATGAAAAGTGAAACCCGCGATCGATTGGAGAAACCTTATTTTACACTGAAAAATTCCACATAAGGAAAATTTGTATGGAGCACCCTACTGCAGAGCACACCGACAGGGCCGGGAAGGAAGGCCCGGTCCAAGAAAAAATTTTTGCGGGACCACTCAAAACATCATAGTTAGACCTAGCAAATGATGAAAAGTGAAACCCGCGATCGATTGGAGAAACCTTATTTTACACTGAAAAATTCCACATAAGGAAAATTTGTATGGAGCACCCTACTGCAGAGCACACCGACAGGGCCGGGAAGGAAGGCCCGGTCCAAGAAAAAATTTTTGCGGGACCACTCAAAACATCATAGTTAGACCTAGCAAATGATGAAAAGTGAAACCCGCGATCGATTGGAGAAACCTTATTTTACACTGAAAAATTCCACATAAGGAAAATTTGTATGGAGCACCCTACTGCAGAGCACACCGACAGGGCCGGGAAGGAAGGCCCGGTCCAAGAAAAAATTTTTGCGGGACCACTCAAAACATCATAGTTAGACCTAGCAAATGATGAAAAGTGAAACCCGCGATCGATTGGAGAAACCTTATTTTACACTGAAAAATTCCACATAAGGAAAATTTGTATGGAGCACCCTACTGCAGAGCACACCGACAGGGCCGGGAAGGAAGGCCCGGTCCAAGAAAAAATTTTTGCGGGACCACTCAAAACATCATAGTTAGACCTAGCAAATGATGAAAAGTGAAACCCGCGATCGATTGGAGAAACCTTATTTTACACTGAAAAATTCCACATAAGGAAAATTTGTATGGAGCACCCTACTGCAGAACACACCGACAGGGCCGGGAAGGAAGGCCCGGTCCAAGAAAAAATTTTTGCGGGACCACTCAAAACATCATAGTTAGACCTAGCAAATGATGAAAAGTGAAACCCGCGATCGATTGGAGAAACCTTATTTTACACTGAAAAATTCCACATAAGGAAAATTTGTATGGAGCACCCTACTGCAGAACACACCGACAGGGCCGGGAAGGAAGGCCCGGTCCAAGAAAAAATTTTTGCGGGACCACTCAAAACATCATAGTTAGACCTAGCAAATGATGAAAAGTGAAACCCGCGATCGATTGGAGAAACCTTATTTTACACTGAAAAATTCCACATAAGGAAAATTTGTATGGAGCACCCTACTGCAGAGCACACCGACATGGACGAAAGGGTCGACTGGCTAAGAGAAAAAATTTTTGCGGGACCACTCAAAACATCATAGTTAGACCTAGCAAATGATGAAAAGTGAAACCCGCGATCGATTGGAGAAACCTTATTTTACACTGAAAAATTCCACATAAGGAAAATTTGTATGGAGCACCCTACTGCAGAGCACACCGACAGGGCCGGGAAGGAAGGCCCGGTCCAAGAAAAAATTTTTGCGGGACCACTCAAAACATCATAGTTAGACCTAGCAAATGATGAAAAGTGAAACCCGCGAT
>NW_026525682.1:50000-55995 GCF_943734725.1 Anopheles marshallii | reverse complement strand
TGAAGCAAAATTCACCAAGCGTAGGATTGTTCACCCTTTCAAGGGAACGTGAGCTGGGTTTAGACCGTCGTGAGACAGGTTAGTTTTACCCTACTGGTGTGTGCTGTATGCTGCTATCTTAACGGAATTCCTGTGCAGTACGAGAGGAACCACAGGTACGGACCACTGGCTCAATACTAGTTCGACCGGACTTTGGTATGACGCTACGTCCGCTGGATTATGCCTGAACGCCTCTAAGGTCGTATCCAATCCGAGCTGATAGCGCATCATAAACCCATTAGGTGATCGGAAGCTAGCGGGCTTAACAACCCTCTGAGATCCGTCGGTGCTGCCCCGTGCACACTGCCGTCTCATCCCCGCTATAGCACTAGACTGAGCCGCAACGGGCGGGTGCACGCTGCACGTGGAAGTACCTTATCACAGGGAACCCTGGTGGCTGTGCTCCCGTCGACCGTGGATACAACTAGTTTCGACACCTTCGACCGCCCGCAAACGACGGGACTACAGGCTGGGAGCTGCGAGTTGTAGAGATGCGTTCGCATCGATCCTCTCAGGCGACCCATGCTTGGTGGTGAAGTGGTTAGTTCGTGGAGTATAGGCTTGCTGCACTCGACAAGAGTGCTGCTTGCAAGGCTGTGGTGGTACGTATGGTAGTTGATGAGCATAGGCTTGCTGCACTCGACAAGAGTGCTGCTTGCAAGCCTATGGTGGTACGTGTACGGTAGTTGATGTGAGCATAGGCTTGCTGCACTCGACAAGAGTGCTGCTTGCAAGCCTATGGGTGGTGTGGTGTGTGGTGCATGATTAGCCTTTCAAGGAAGATGTGTCCTTGGGGCTAATCGGTTATTTTTATAAGTCCGGGAAACCTTTCTCGTCGGGATTCTTATCCTAAGCAACCACGAAAGCTTCCAAGAGTTGAAACATTGCCTATCAAGTAGGCCGTACCAGCCCATAGCAAACCAACCAAGATAATCTAACAGGCCAAGATTGGTTGGAGACTTCAAAATTTTGCTAAGTCCATGGCCACCATAAGCCATTTCTATCAAGAAGGCCATGGACAGTGCTTAGCAACCACGAAAGGTTCCAAGAGTTGAAACATTGCCTATCAAGTAGGCCGTACCAGCCCATAGCAAACCAACCAAGATAATCTAACAGGCCAAGATTGGTTGGAGACTTCAAAATTTTGCTAAGTCCATGGCCACCATAAGCCATTTCTATCAAGAAGGCCACGAACAGTGCTTAGCAACCACGAGAGCTTCCAAGAGTTGAAACATTGCCTATCAAGTAGGCCGTACCAGCCCATAGCAACCCAACCAAGATACTCTAACAGGCCAAGATTGGTTGGAGACTTCAAAATTTGGCTAAGTCCATGGCCACCATAAGCCATTTCTATCAAGAAGGCCATGGACAGTGCTTAGCAACCACGAAAGGTTCCAAGAGTTGAAACATTGCCTATCAAGTAGGCCGTACCAGCCCATAGCAAACCAACCAAGATAATCTAACAGGCCAAGATTGGTTGGAGAATTCAAAATGTTGCTAAGTCCATGGCCACGATAAGCCATTTCTATCAAGAAGGCCACGAACAGTGCTTAGCAACCACGAAAGCTTCCAAGAGTTGAAACATTGCCTATCAAGTAGGCCGTAGCAGCCCATAGCAACCCAACCAAGATAATCTAACAGGCCAAGATTGGTTGGAGATTTCAAAATTTGGCTAAGTCCAGATTTTTTTACCCTTCGGGAATACAACCCTAGTTCACCAAGTTGAACGCGAAAAAATGACCAAAGGATACGCACAAAACGTTTATTGAGTTGGTCACCATATGTGGAAATTATGGTGAAAATAAGCCAAGTTCCGGAGTTTTTAACTAACACGAAACCACGAAAAACTTTCATTAGGAAAACTTGGTTGGAGCACCCTACTGCAGAACACACCGACATGGACGAAAGGGTCTACTGGCTAAGAGAAAAAATTTTTGCGGGACCACTCAAAACATCATAGTTAGACCTAGCAAATGATGAAAAGTGAAACCCGCGATCGATTGGAGAAACCTTATTTTACACTGAAAAATTCCACATAAGGAAAATTTGTATGGAGCACCCTACTGCAGAACACACCGACAGGGCCGGGAAGGAAGGCCCGGTCCAAGAAAAAATTTTTGCGGGACCACTCAAAACATCATAGTTAGACCTAGCAAATGATGAAAAGTGAAACCCGCGATCGATTGGAGAAACCTTATTTTACACTGAAAAATTCCACATAAGGAAAATTTGTATGGAGCACCCTACTGCAGAGCACACCGACAGGGCCGGGAAGGAAGGCCCGGTCCAAGAAAAAATTTTTGCGGGACCACTCAAAACATCATAGTTAGACCTAGCAAATGATGAAAAGTGAAACCCGCGATCGATTGGAGAAACCTTATTTTACACTGAAAAATTCCACATAAGGAAAATTTGTATGGAGCACCCTACTGCAGAGCACACCGACAGGGCCGGGAAGGAAGGCCCGGTCCAAGAAAAAATTTTTGCGGGACCACTCAAAACATCATAGTTAGACCTAGCAAATGATGAAAAGTGAAACCCGCGATCGATTGGAGAAACCTTATTTTACACTGAAAAATTCCACATAAGCAAAATTTGTATGGAGCACCCTACTGCAGAGCACACCGACAGGGCCGGGAAGGAAGGCCCGGTCCAAGAAAAAATTTTTGCGGGACCACTCAAAACATCATAGTTAGACCTAGCAAATGATGAAAAGTGAAACCCGCGATCGATTGGAGAAACCTTATTTTACACTAAAAAATTCCACATAAGGAAAATTTGTATGGAGCACCCTACTGCAGAGCACACCGACAGGGCCGGGAAGGAAGGCCCGGTCCAAGAAAAAATTTTTGCGGGACCACTCAAAACATCATAGTTAGACCTAGCAAATGATGAAAAGTGAAACCCGCGATCGATTGGAGAAACCTTATTTTACACTGAAAAATTCCACATAAGGAAAATTTGTATGGAGCACCCTACTGCAGAGCACACCGACAGGGCCGGGAAGGAAGGCCCGGTCCAAGAAAAAATTTTTGCGGGACCACTCAAAACATCATAGTTAGACCTAGCAAATGATGAAAAGTGAAACCCGCGATCGATTGGAGAAACCTTATTTTACACTGAAAAATTCCACATAAGGAAAATTTGTATGGAGCACCCTACTGCAGAGCACACCGACAGGGCCGGGAAGGAAGGCCCGGTCCAAGAAAAAATTTTTGCGGGACCACTCAAAACATCATAGTTAGACCTAGCAAATGATGAAAAGTGAAACCCGCGATCGATTGGAGAAACCTTATTTTACACTGAAAAATTCCACATAAGGAAAATTTGTATGGAGCACCCTACTGCAGAACACACCGACATGGACGAAAGGGTCGACTGGCCAAGAGAAAAAATTTTTGCGGGACCACTCAAAACATCATAGTTAGACCTAGCAAATGATGAAAAGTGAAACCCGCGATCGATTGGAGAAACCTTATTTTACACTGAAAATTCCACATAAGGAAAATTTGTATGGAGCACCCTGCTGTGGTCACCATCGGTCGAGTTGGTCGAGACGGGCAAAAAATTTTTTTTTCCATATCGTCTCAAAACATGATTTATGGACCTTGTAAATGTTGAAAAGTGAAACGAAATCACTTTTGGAGCGATGAAAATTTTGTATGGGAGGTCCCTACCCGGAACAAATTTTACTAGTAAAGTCATGATTCCGCGACGAGAAATTTGAAAATGGTCAAATATGGTTAAGATGTCATGTTCATTCCCTACTATGGGGGACCAGGTCGTCACGAAAAAATTTTTTTCTCGACCTGGTCAAATGTGGTTCTGCGACGGAGGTTAAACTAATAATGCATAATTTGGGCCAAAAACCCCCCTCTGTCAGATATTGTACCCGTTCAAGAGCAATAGCAGACCACATAAGTTGAGCTTTGAGGTATCTGAAAGTTGAATATAGAGCGAGGTTCTAAGCGAAGGGATAGCTTAACGTTGAGCATTGAACGCAAAAAAGCTTAGAGATAAGCTTAAGATACAAGGGTTGTGGTGCATGAGGCCGCTTAACGTTGAGCTTTGAACGCACATGGCTAGAACTAAGCTAAGAGATACCTATAGTGGTGCATGGAACTGCTCACAAGTTGAGCTTCGAGAAGTCCAAAGGCAAAATGTAGAGCGAGGTTCTAAGCGAAGGGATAGCTTAACGTTGAGCATTGAACGCAAAAAAGCTTAGAGATAAGCTTAAGATACAAGGGTTGTGGTGCATGAGGCCGCTTAACGTTGAGCTTTGAACGCACATGGCTAGAACTAAGCTAAGAGATACCTATAGTGGTGCATGGAACTGCTCACAAGTTGAGCTTCGAGAAGTCCAAAGGCAAAATGTAGAGCGAGGTTCTAAGCGAAGGGATAGCTTAACGTTGAGCATTGAACGCAAAAAAGCTTAGAGATAAGCTTATTATATAACGATTGTGGTGCAGGACACAGCTTAACGTTGAGCTTTGAACGCACATGGCTAGAACTAAGCTAAGAGATACGGGTAGTGGTGCATGGAACTGCTCACAAGTTGAGCTTCGAGAAGTCCAAAGGCAAAATATAGAGAGAGGTCCTAGCAGCCTAAAAAACTTCTAGGGCCGACAGCTCGCAAGTTGAGTTTCGAACGCAATTAGGCTACCCTGGTAGCCTTGATTTGAAAGCATTAAGGCAATGATATGGTAGAATGCCCGATCTTAAACCTATTGACAGAGAATGTGTACGAGTAAGCATAGATGTGGAGGAGCACATACCCTAAACAGTCCCGAAAGATAGTTAGCTAAGTGATGCATCACAAATGGACTTGGCGCACCAAGTTCACACAGAAACACACACGATCGCGTATATTAAAACCTGTTGTGTGGTGCATCACTAATAAAGTTTGGTGCGTCAAACGAACATGAGAGTTGAGCATATTGGGTATGTGTGATAACACACTTTGCACGACAATCGAGAAACCGCATAAGCTCAGTATAACACAGCAGGGGAAGATTGATGAAAACCAGAGCTAATACATGCAACAGGCCGGGAATGCTGCTTCTGAAGGTGGTAGGACCGGTGCACTTATTAGTTAAACCAATCGGCCGATTGAGTTGAAGTCTGGTACCGATCTTTCACTTGACTGTGCCCCATCAACTATTGATGGTAGTGTAGAGGACTACCATGGTTGTGACGGGAAGCGGGAATCAGGGTTCGATTCCGGAGCTAGTAGAGAGTGCCTGATAAAGGCCATGGTACACATCCAAATCAGGAAAGCAGCAGGAAACACTACCATACATTGCCAGGTGCATAGGAGGATTGCAAGCCCGTAAATTGCCCGATCATAGCCAACGATGCTGAGAACGGAATTTATTCCTTCGATCGTCGTTGGTTCACATGTTTACTGATGGTTGTACGAACACCATACCCGGTGGTAAGTACAGTGGAGCTCGCCTTCACAACATAATGTTCACCAGTTGGACGCATAGATTGGAATAGCTCACATAGTGTTGGATTGCTGGAAACACACATTCCAGACTGCTCCGGTAGTCATGGAAAGGAGAGGATTGCAAGCCCGTAAATTGCCCGATTATAGCCAACGATGCTGAGAACGGAATTTATTCCTTCGATCGTCGTTGGTTCACATGTTTACTGATGGTTGTACGAACACCATACCCGGTGGTAAGTACAGTGGAGCTCGACTTCACAACATAATGTTCACCAGTTGGACGCATAGATTGGAATAGCTCACAAGTGTTGGAAAGTTGAACGCACGTTGAAGACCGCTACAGTGGTCTTGGAAAGTAGAGGATTGCAAGCCCGTAAATTGTCCGATCATAGCCAACGATGCTGAGATCGGAATTCATTCCTTCGATCGTCGTTGGTTCGCATGTTTACTGATGGTTGTACGAACACCATACCCGGTGGTAAGTACAGTGGAGCTCGCCTTCACAAC
>NW_026525682.1:37500-40000 GCF_943734725.1 Anopheles marshallii | reverse complement strand
AGAAACCTTATTTTACACTGAAAAATTCCACATAAGGAAAATTTGTATGGAGCACCCTACTGCAGAACACACCGACAGGGCCGGGAAGGAAGGCCCGGTCCAAGAAAAAATTTTTGCGGGACCACTCAAAACATCATAGTTAGACCTAGCAAATGATGAAAAGTGAAACCCGCGATCGATTGGAGAAACCTTATTTTACACTGAAAAATTCCACATAAGGAAAATTTGTATGGAGCACCCTACTGCAGAGCACACCGACAGGGCCGGGAAGGAAGGCCCGGTCCAAGAAAAAATTTTTGCGGGACCACTCAAAACATCATAGTTAGACCTAGCAAATGATGAAAAGTGAAACCCGCGATCGATTGGAGAAACCTTATTTTACACTGAAAAATTCCACATAAGGAAAATTTGTATGGAGCACCCTACTGCAGAGCACACCGACAGGGCCGGGAAGGAAGGCCCGGTCCAAGAAAAAATTTTTGCGGGACCACTCAAAACATCATAGTTAGACCTAGCAAATGATGAAAAGTGAAACCCGCGATCGATTGGAGAAACCTTATTTTACACTGAAAAATTCCACATAAGGAAAATTTGTATGGAGCACCCTACTGCAGAGCACACCGACAGGGCCGGGAAGGAAGGCCCGGTCCAAGAAAAAATTTTTGCGGGACCACTCAAAACATCATAGTTAGACCTAGCAAATGATGAAAAGTGAAACCCGCGATCGATTGGAGAAACCTTATTTTACACTGAAAAATTCCACATAAGGAAAATTTGTATGGAGCACCCTACTGCAGAGCACACCGACAGGGCCGGGAAGGAAGGCCCGGTCCAAGAAAAAATTTTTGCGGGACCACTCAAAACATCATAGTTAGACCTAGCAAATGATGAAAAGTGAAACCCGCGATCGATTGGAGAAACCTTATTTTACACTGAAAATTCCACATAAGGAAAATTTGTATGGAGCACCCTACTGCAGAGCACACCGACAGGGCCGGGAAGGAAGGCCCGGTCCAAGAAAAAATTTTTGCGGGACCACTCAAAACATCATAGTTAGACCTAGCAAATGATGAAAAGTGAAACCCGCGATCGATTGGAGAAACCTTATTTTACACTGAAAAATTCCACATAAGGAAAATTTGTATGGAGCACCCTACTGCAGAGCACACCGACAGGGCCGGGAAGGAAGGCCCGGTCCAAGAAAAAATTTTTGCGGGACCACTCAAAACATCATAGTTAGACCTAGCAAATGATGAAAAGTGAAACCCGCGATCGATTGGAGAAACCTTATTTTACACTGAAAATTCCACATAAGGAAAATTTGTATGGAGCACCCTACTGTGGTCACCATCGGTCGAGTTGGTCGAGACGGGCAAAAAATTTTTTTTTCCATATCGTCTCAAAACATGATTTATGGACCTTGTAAATGTTGAAAAGTGAAACAAAATCACTTTTGGAGCGATGAAAATTTTGTATGGGAGGTCCCTACCCGGAACAAATTTTACTAGTAAAGTCATCATTCCGCGACGAGAAATTTGAAAATGGTCAAATATGGTTAAGATGTCATGTTCATTCCCTACTATGGGGGACCAGGTCGTCACGAAAAAATTTTTTTCTCGACCTGGTCAAATGTGGTTCTGCGACGGAGGTTAAACTAATATTGCATAATTTGGCCCAAAAACCCCCCTCTGTCAGAGAACGAAGCCCTTCAAGCTCGATAGCAGACCACATAAGTTGAGATTTGAGGTATCTGAAAGTTGAATATAGAGCGAGGTTCTAAGCGAAGGGATAGCTTAACGTTGAGCATTGAACGCAAAAAAGCTTAGAGATAAGCTTATTATATAACGATTGTGGTGCAGGACACAGCTTAACGTTGAGCTTTGAACGCACATGGCTAGAACTAAGCTAAGAGATACCTATAGTGGTGCATGGAACTGCTCACAAGTTGAGCTTCGAGAAGTCCAAAGGCAAAATGTAGAGCGAGGTTCTAAGCGAAGGGATAGCTTAACGTTGAGCATTGAACGCAAAAAGCTTAGAGATAAGCTTATTATATAACGATTGTGGTGCAGGACACAGCTTAACGTTGAGCTTTGAACGCACATGGCTAGAACTAAGCTAAGAGATACGGGTAGTGGTGCATGGAACTGCTCACAAGTTGAGCTTCGAGAAGTCCAAAGGCAAAATATAGAGCGAGGTTCTAAGCGAAGGGATAGCTTAACGTTGAGCATTGAACGCAAAAAAGCTTAGAGATAAGCTTATTATATAACGATTGTGGTGCAGGACACAGCTTAACGTTGAGCTTTGAACGCACATGGCTAGAACTAAGCTAAGAGATACGGGTAGTGGTGCATGGAACTGCTCACAAGTTGAGCTTCGAGAAGTCCAAAGGCAAAATATAGAGAGAGGTCCTAGCAGCCTAAAAAACTTCTAGGGCCGACAGCTCACAAGTTGAGTTTCGAACGCAATTAGGCTACCCTGGTAGCCTTGATTTGAAAGCATT
>NW_026525682.1:22500-25000 GCF_943734725.1 Anopheles marshallii | reverse complement strand
ATATGTGGAAATTATGGTGAAAATAAGCCAAGTTCCGGAGTTTTTAACTCACACGAAACCACGAAAAACTTTCATTAGGAAAACTTGGTTGGAGCACCCTACTGCAGAACACACCGACATGGACGAAAGGGTCGATTGGCTAAGAGAAAAAATTTTTGCGGGACCACTCAAAACATCATAGTTAGACCTAGCAAATGATGAAAAGTGAAACCCGCGATCGATTGGAGAAACCTTATTTTACACTGAAAAATTTCACATAAGCAAAATATGTATGGAGCACCCTACTGCAGAGCACACCGACAGGGCCGGGAAGGAAGGCCCGGTCCAAGAAAAAAATTTTGCGGGACCACTCAAAACATCATAGTTAGACCTAGCAAATGATGAAAAGTGAAACCCGCGATCGATTGGAGAAACCTTATTTTACACTGAAAAATTTCACATAAGCAAAATTTGTATGGAGCACCCTACTGCAGAGCACACCGACAGGGCCGGGAAGGAAGGCCCGGTCCAAGAAAAAATTTTTGCGGGACCACTCAAAACATCATAGTTAGACCTAGCAAATGATGAAAAGTGAAACCCGCGATCGATTGGAGAAACCTTATTTTACACTGAAAAATTCCACATAAGGAAAATTTGTATGGAGCACCCTACTGCAGAACACACCGACAGGGCCGGGAAGGAAGGCCCGGTCCAAGAAAAAATTTTTGCGGGACCACTCAAAACATCATAGTTAGACCTAGCAAATGATGAAAAGTGAAACCCGCGATCGATTGGAGAAACCTTATTTTACACTGAAAAATTCCACATAAGGAAAATTTGTATGGAGCACCCTACTGCAGAGCACACCGACAGGGCCGGGAAGGAAGGCCCGGTCCAAGAAAAAATTTTTGCGGGACCACTCAAAACATCATAGTTAGACCTAGCAAATGATGAAAAGTGAAACCCGCGATCGATTGGAGAAACCTTATTTTACACTGAAAAATTCCACATAAGGAAAATTTGTATGGAGCACCCTACTGCAGAACACACCGACAGGGCCGGGAAGGAAGGCCCGGTCCAAGAAAAAATTTTTGCGGGACCACTCAAAACATCATAGTTAGACCTAGCAAATGATGAAAAGTGAAACCCGCGATCGATTGGAGAAACCTTATTTTACACTGAAAAATTCCACATAAGGAAAATTTGTATGGAGCACCCTACTGCAGAACACACCGACAGGGCCGGGAAGGAAGGCCCGGTCCAAGAAAAAATTTTTGCGGGACCACTCAAAACATCATAGTTAGACCTAGCAAATGATGAAAAGTGAAACCCGCGATCGATTGGAGAAACCTTATTTTACACTGAAAAATTCCACATAAGGAAAATTTGTATGGAGCACCCTACTGCAGAACACACCGACAGGGCCGGGAAGGAAGGCCCGGTCCAAGAAAAAATTTTTGCGGGACCACTCAAAACATCATAGTTAGACCTAGCAAATGATGAAAAGTGAAACCCGCGATCGATTGGAGAAACCTTATTTTACACTGAAAAATTCCACATAAGCAAAATTTGTATGGAGCACCCTACTGCAGAGCACACCGACAGGGCCGGGAAGGAAGGCCCGGTCCAAGAAAAAATTTTTGCGGGACCACTCAAAACATCATAGTTAGACCTAGCAAATGATGAAAAGTGAAACCCGCGATCGATTGGAGAAACCTTATTTTACACTGAAAATTCCACATAAGGAAAATTTGTATGGAGCACCCTGCTGTGGTCACCATCGGTCGAGTTGGTCGAGACGGGCAAAAAATTTTTTTTTCCATATCGTCTCAAAACATGATTTATGGACCTTGTAAATGTTGAAAAGTGAAACGAAATCACTTTTGGAGCGATGAAAATTTTGTATGGGAGGTCCCTACCCGGAACAAATTTTACTAGTAAAGTCATCATTCCGCGACGAGAAATTTGAAAATGGTCAAATATGGTTAAGATGTCATGTTCATTCCCTACTATGGGGGACCAGGTCGTCACGAAAAAATTTTTTTCTCGACCTGGTCAAATGTGGTTCTGCGACGGAGGTTAAACTAATAATGCATAATTTGGCCCAAAAACCCCCCTCTGTCAGAGAACGAAGCCCTTCAAGCTCGATAGCAGACCACATAAGTTGAGATTTGAGGTATCTGAAAGTTGAATATAGAGCGAGGTTCTAAGCGAAGGGATAGCTTAACGTTGAGCATTGAACGCAAAAAAGCTTAGAGATAAGCTTATTATATAACGATTGTGGTGCAGGACACAGCTTAACGTTGAGCTTTGAACGCACATGGCTAGAACTAAGCTAAGAGATACCTATAGTGGTGCATGGAACTGCTCACAAGTTGAGCTTCGAGAAGTCCAAAGGCAAAATGTAGAGCGAGGTTCTAAGCGAAGGGATAGCTTAACGTTGAGCATTGAACGCAAAAAGCTTAGAGATAAGCTTATTATATAACGATTGTGGTGCAGGACACAGCTTAACGTTGAGCTT
>NW_026525682.1:5000-10000 GCF_943734725.1 Anopheles marshallii | reverse complement strand
CGACTGGCTAAGAGAAAAAATTTTTGCGGGACCACTCAAAACATCATAGTTAGACCTAGCAAATGATGAAAAGTGAAACCCGCGATCGATTGGAGAAACCTTATTTTACACTGAAAAATTCCACATAAGGAAAATTTGTATGGAGCACCCTACTGCAGAGCACACCGACAGGGCCGGGAAGGAAGGCCCGGTCCAAGAAAAAATTTTTGCGGGACCACTCAAAACATCATAGTTAGACCTAGCAAATGATGAAAAGTGAAACCCGCGATCGATTGGAGAAACCTTATTTTACACTGAAAAATTCCACATAAGGAAAATTTGTATGGAGCACCCTACTGCAGAGCACACCGACAGGGCCGGGAAGGAAGGCCCGGTCCAAGAAAAAATTTTTGCGGGACCACTCAAAACATCATAGTTAGACCTAGCAAATGATGAAAAGTGAAACCCGCGATCGATTGGAGAAACCTTATTTTACACTGAAAAATTCCACATAAGGAAAATTTGTATGGAGCACCCTACTGCAGAGCACACCGACAGGGCCGGGAAGGAAGGCCCGGTCCAAGAAAAAATTTTTGCGGGACCACTCAAAACATCATAGTTAGACCTAGCAAATGATGAAAAGTGAAACCCGCGATCGATTGGAGAAACCTTATTTTACACTGAAAAATTCCACATAAGGAAAATTTGTATGGAGCACCCTACTGCAGAGCACACCGACAGGGCCGGGAAGGAAGGCCCGGTCCAAGAAAAAATTTTTGCGGGACCACTCAAAACATCATAGTTAGACCTAGCAAATGATGAAAAGTGAAACCCGCGATCGATTGGAGAAACCTTATTTTACACTGAAAAATTCCACATAAGCAAAATTTGTATGGAGCACCCTACTGCAGAGCACACCGACAGGGCCGGGAAGGAAGGCCCGGTCCAAGAAAAAATTTTTGCGGGACCACTCAAAACATCATAGTTAGACCTAGCAAATGATGAAAAGTGAAACCCGCGATCGATTGGAGAAACCTTATTTTACACTGAAAAATTCCACATAAGGAAAATTTGTATGGAGCACCCTACTGCAGAGCACACCGACAGGGCCGGGAAGGAAGGCCCGGTCCAAGAAAAAATTTTTGCGGGACCACTCAAAACATCATAGTTAGACCTAGCAAATGATGAAAAGTGAAACCCGCGATCGATTGGAGAAACCTTATTTTACACTGAAAAATTCCACATAAGGAAAATTTGTATGGAGCACCCTACTGCAGAGCACACCGACAGGGCCGGGAAGGAAGGCCCGGTCCAAGAAAAAATTTTTGCGGGACCACTCAAAACATCATAGTTAGACCTAGCAAATGATGAAAAGTGAAACCCGCGATCGATTGGAGAAACCTTATTTTACACTGAAAAATTCCACATAAGGAAAATTTGTATGGAGCACCCTACTGCAGAACACACCGACATGGACGAAAGGGTCGACTGGCCAAGAGAAAAAATTTTTGCGGGACCACTCAAAACATCATAGTTAGACCTAGCAAATGATGAAAAGTGAAACCCGCGATCGATTGGAGAAACCTTATTTTACACTGAAAATTCCACATAAGGAAAATTTGTATGGAGCACCCTACTGCAGAGCACACCGACAGGGCCGGGAAGGAAGGCCCGGTCCAAGAAAAAATTTTTGCGGGACCACTCAAAACATCATAGTTAGACCTAGCAAATGATGAAAAGTGAAACCCGCGATCGATTGGAGAAACCTTATTTTACACTGAAAAATTCCACATAAGGAAAATTTGTATGGAGCACCCTACTGCAGAGCACACCGACAGGGCCGGGAAGGAAGGCCCGGTCCAAGAAAAAATTTTTGCGGGACCACTCAAAACATCATAGTTAGACCTAGCAAATGATGAAAAGTGAAACCCGCGATCGATTGGAGAAACCTTATTTTACACTGAAAAATTCCACATAAGGAAAATTTGTATGGAGCACCCTACTGCAGAACACACCGACATGGACGAAAGGGTCGACTGGCCAAGAGAAAAAATTTTTGCGGGACCACTCAAAACATCATAGTTAGACCTAGCAAATGATGAAAAGTGAAACCCGCGATCGATTGGAGAAACCTTATTTTACACTGAAAATTCCACATAAGGAAAATTTGTATGGAGCACCCTGCTGTGGTCACCATCGGTCGAGTTGGTCGAGACGGGCAAAAAATTTTTTTTTCCATATCGTCTCAAAACATGATTTATGGACCTTGTAAATGTTGAAAAGTGAAACGAAATCACTTTTGGAGCGATGAAAATTTTGTATGGGAGGTCCCTACCCGGAACAAATTTTACTAGTAAAGTCATCATTCCGCGACGAGAAATTTGAAAATGGTCAAATATGGTTAAGATGTCATGTTCATTCCCTACTATGGGGGACCAGGTCGTCACGAAAAAATTTTTTTCTCGACCTGGTCAAATGTGGTTCTGCGACGGAGGTTAAACTAATAATGCATAATTTGGGCCAAAAACCCCCCTCTGTCAGATATTGTACCCGTTCAAGAGCAATAGCAGACCACATAAGTTGAGCTTTGAGGTATCTGAAAGTTGAATATAGAGCGAGGTTCTAAGCGAAGGGATAGCTTAACGTTGAGCATTGAACGCAAAAAAGCTTAGAGATAAGCTTAAGATACAAGGGTTGTGGTGCATGAGGCCGCTTAACGTTGAGCTTTGAACGCACATGGCTAGAACTAAGCTAAGAGATACCTATAGTGGTGCATGGAACTGCTCACAAGTTGAGCTTCGAGAAGTCCAAAGGCAAAATGTAGAGCGAGGTTCTAAGCGAAGGGATAGCTTAACGTTGAGCATTGAACGCAAAAAAGCTTAGAGATAAGCTTAAGATACAAGGGTTGTGGTGCATGAGGCCGCTTAACGTTGAGCTTTGAACGCACATGGCTAGAACTAAGCTAAGAGATACCTATAGTGGTGCATGGAACTGCTCACAAGTTGAGCTTCGAGAAGTCCAAAGGCAAAATGTAGAGCGAGGTTCTAAGCGAAGGGATAGCTTAACGTTGAGCATTGAACGCAAAAAAGCTTAGAGATAAGCTTATTATATAACGATTGTGGTGCAGGACACAGCTTAACGTTGAGCTTTGAACGCACATGGCTAGAACTAAGCTAAGAGATACGGGTAGTGGTGCATGGAACTGCTCACAAGTTGAGCTTCGAGAAGTCCAAAGGCAAAATATAGAGAGAGGTCCTAGCAGCCTAAAAAACTTCTAGGGCCGACAGCTCGCAAGTTGAGTTTCGAACGCAATTAGGCTACCCTGGTAGCCTTGATTTGAAAGCATTAAGGCAATGATATGGTAGAATGCCCGATCTTAAACCTATTGACAGAGAATGTGTACGAGTAAGCATAGATGTGGAGGAGCACATACCCTAAACAGTCCCGAAAGATAGTTAGCTAAGTGATGCATCACAAATGGACTTGGCGCACCAAGTTCACACAGAAACACACACGATCGCGTATATTAAAACCTGTTGTGTGGTGCATCACTAATAAAGTTTGGTGCGTCAAACGAACATGAGAGTTGAGCATATTGGGTATGTGTGATAACACACTTTGCACGACAATCGAGAAACCGCATAAGCTCAGTATAACACAGCAGGGGAAGATTGATGAAAACCAGAGCTAATACATGCAACAGGCCGGGAATGCTGCTTCTGAAGGTGGTAGGACCGGTGCACTTATTAGTTAAACCAATCGGCCGATTGAGTTGAAGTCTGGTACCGATCTTTCACTTGACTGTGCCCCATCAACTATTGATGGTAGTGTAGAGGACTACCATGGTTGTGACGGGAAGCGGGAATCAGGGTTCGATTCCGGAGCTAGTAGAGAGTGCCTGATAAAGGCCATGGTACACATCCAAATCAGGAAAGCAGCAGGAAACACTACCATACATTGCCAGGTGCATAGGAGGATTGCAAGCCCGTAAATTGCCCGATCATAGCCAACGATGCTGAGAACGGAATTTATTCCTTCGATCGTCGTTGGTTCACATGTTTACTGATGGTTGTACGAACACCATACCCGGTGGTAAGTACAGTGGAGCTCGCCTTCACAACATAATGTTCACCAGTTGGACGCATAGATTGGAATAGCTCACATAGTGTTGGATTGCTGGAAACACACATTCCAGACTGCTCCGGTAGTCATGGAAAGGAGAGGATTGCAAGCCCGTAAATTGCCCGATTATAGCCAACGATGCTGAGAACGGAATTTATTCCTTCGATCGTCGTTGGTTCACATGTTTACTGATGGTTGTACGAACACCATACCCGGTGGTAAGTACAGTGGAGCTCGACTTCACAACATAATGTTCACCAGTTGGACGCATAGATTGGAATAGCTCACAAGTGTTGGAAAGTTGAACGCACGTTGAAGACCGCTACAGTGGTCTTGGAAAGTAGAGGATTGCAAGCCCGTAAATTGTCCGATCATAGCCAACGATGCTGAGATCGGAATTCATTCCTTCGATCGTCGTTGGTTCGCATGTTTACTGATGGTTGTACGAACACCATACCCGGTGGTAAGTACAGTGGAGCTCGCCTTCACAACATAATGTTCACCAGTTGAACGTACAAGTTGGAATAGCTCACATAGTGTTGGATTGCTGGAAACACACAAAATGATACGAGTAAGGTTGCGTGAGTAAGGCACGTACACCTAAAGCGAATTATTAGAAGTGGTGATACGAAGTGTCTCGGTGGAGTGTGCTTGCACACTACAAGTTGGCCAAGAGAACCGGTGGTCTCCTGTTGCTTAACGGCTTCGGGTTGACTTAGGGTTAATGTTGTTGGAAGTCGAATGAATTCTGGTTGATCCTACCAGTAATATACGCTTGTCTCAAAGGTTAAGCCATGCATGTCTAAGTACGAACATAAATGAATGTGAAACCGCATAAGGCTCAGTATAACAGCTATAATTTACAAGATCATAACCCAATGAGTTAATTGGATAACTGT
>NW_026525681.1:27500-50000 GCF_943734725.1 Anopheles marshallii | reverse complement strand
TCTTAGCTTAGTTCTAGCCATGTGCGTTCAAAGCTCAACGTTAAGCTGTGTCCTGCACCACAATCGTTATATAATAAGCTTATCTCTAAGCTTTTTTGCGTTCAATGCTCAACGTTAAGCTATCCCTTCGCTTAGAACCTCGCTCTACATTTTGCCTTTGGACTTCTCGAAGCTCAACTTGTGAGCAGTTCCATGCACCACTATAGGTATCTCTTAGCTTAGTTCTAGCCATGTGCGTTCAAAGCTCAACGTTAAGCGGCCTCATGCACCACAACCCTTGTATCTTAAGCTTATCTCTAAGCTTTTTTGCGTTCAATGCTCAACGTTAAGCTATCCCTTCGCTTAGAACCTCGCTCTATATTCAACTTTCAGATACCTCAAAGCTCAACTTATGTGGTCTGCTATTGCTCTTGAACGGGTACAATATCTGACAGAGGGGGGTTTTTGGCCCAAATTATGCATTATTAGTTTAACCTCCGTCGCAGAACCACATTTGACCAGGTCGAGAAAAAAATTTTTTCGTGACGACCTGGTCCCCCATAGTAGGGAATGAACATGACATCTTAACCATATTTGACCATTTTCAAATTTCTCGTCGCGGAATCATGACTTTACTAGTAAAATTTGTTCCGGGTAGGGACCTCCCATACAAAATTTTCATCGCTCCAAAAGTGATTTCGTTTCACTTTTCAACATTTACAAGGTCCATAAATCATGTTTTGAGACGATATGGAAAAAAAAATTTTTTGCCCGTCTCGACCAACTCGACCGATGGTGACCACAGCAGGGTGCTCCATACAAATTTTCCTTATGTGGAATTTTCAGTGTAAAATAAGGTTTCTCCAATCGATCGCGGGTTTCACTTTTCATCATTTGCTAGGTCTAACTATGATGTTTTGAGTGGTCCCGCAAAAATTTTTTCTCTTGGCCAGTCGACCCTTTCGTCCATGTCGGTGTGTTCTGCAGTAGGGTGCTCCATACAAATTTTCCTTATGTGGAATTTTTCAGTGTAAAATAAGGTTTCTCCAATCGATCGCGGGTTTCACTTTTCATCATTTGCTAGGTCTAACTATGATGTTTTGAGTGGTCCCGCAAAAATTTTTTCTTGGACCGGGCCTTCCTTCCCGGCCCTGTCGGTGTGCTCTGCAGTAGGGTGCTCCATACAAATTTTCCTTATGTGGAATTTTTCAGTGTAAAATAAGGTTTCTCCAATCGATCGCGGGTTTCACTTTTCATCATTTGCTAGGTCTAACTATGATGTTTTGAGTGGTCCCGCAAAAATTTTTTCTTGGACCGGGCCTTCCTTCCCGGCCCTGTCGGTGTGCTCTGCAGTAGGGTGCTCCATACAAATTTTCCTTATGTGGAATTTTTCAGTGTAAAATAAGGTTTCTCCAATCGATCGCGGGTTTCACTTTTCATCATTTGCTAGGTCTAACTATGATGTTTTGAGTGGTCCCGCAAAAATTTTTTCTTGGACCGGGCCTTCCTTCCCGGCCCTGTCGGTGTGCTCTGCAGTAGGGTGCTCCATACAAATTTTCCTTATGTGGAATTTTTCAGTGTAAAATAAGGTTTCTCCAATCGATCGCGGGTTTCACTTTTCATCATTTGCTAGGTCTAACTATGATGTTTTGAGTGGTCCCGCAAAAATTTTTTCTTGGACCGGGCCTTCCTTCCCGGCCCTGTCGGTGTGCTCTGCAGTAGGGTGCTCCATACAAATTTTCCTTATGTGGAATTTTTCATTGTAAAATAAGGTTTCTCCAATCGATCGCGGGTTTCACTTTTCATCATTTGCTAGGTCTAACTATGATGTTTTGAGTGGTCCCGCAAAAATTTTTTCTTGGACCGGGCCTTCCTTCCCGGCCCTGTCGGTGTGCTCTGCAGTAGGGTGCTCCATACAAATTTTCCTTATGTGGAATTTTTCAGTGTAAAATAAGGTTTCTCCAATCGATCGCGGGTTTCACTTTTCATCATTTGCTAGGTCTAACTATGATGTTTTGAGTGGTCCCGCAAAAATTTTTTCTTGGACCGGGCCTTCCTTCCCGGCCCTGTCGGTGTGCTCTGCAGTAGGGTGCTCCATACAAATTTTCCTTATGTGGAATTTTTCAGTGTAAAATAAGGTTTCTCCAATCGATCGCGGGTTTCACTTTTCATCATTTGCTAGGTCTAACTATGATGTTTTGAGTGGTCCCGCAAAAATTTTTTCTTGGACCGGGCCTTCCTTCCCGGCCCTGTCGGTGTGCTCTGCAGTAGGGTGCTCCATACAAATTTTCCTTATGTGGAATTTTTCAGTGTAAAATAAGGTTTCTCCAATCGATCGCGGGTTTCACTTTTCATCATTTGCTAGGTCTAACTATGATGTTTTGAGTGGTCCCGCAAAAATTTTTTCTTGGACCGGGCCTTCCTTCCCGGCCCTGTCGGTGTGCTCTGCAGTAGGGTGCTCCATACAAATTTTCCTTATGTGGAATTTTTCAGTGTAAAATAAGGTTTCTCCAATCGATCGCGGGTTTCACTTTTCATCATTTGCTAGGTCTAACTATGATGTTTTGAGTGGTCCCGCAAAAATTTTTTCTTGGACCGGGCCTTCCTTCCCGGCCCTGTCGGTGTGCTCTGCAGTAGGGTGCTCCATACAAATTTTCCTTATGTGGAATTTTTCAGTGTAAAATAAGGTTTCTCCAATCGATCGCGGGTTTCACTTTTCATCATTTGCTAGGTCTAACTATGATGTTTTGAGTGGTCCCGCAAAAATTTTTTCTTGGACCGGGCCTTCCTTCCCGGCCCTGTCGGTGTGCTCTGCAGTAGGGTGCTCCATACAAATTTTCCTTATGTGGAATTTTTCAGTGTAAAATAAGGTTTCTCCAATCGATCGCGGGTTTCACTTTTCATCATTTGCTAGGTCTAACTATGATGTTTTGAGTGGTCCCGCAAAAATTTTTTCTTGGACCGGGCCTTCCTTCCCGGCCCTGTCGGTGTGCTCTGCAGTAGGGTGCTCCATACAAATTTTCCTTATGTGGAATTTTTCAGTGTAAAATAAGGTTTCTCCAATCGATCGCGGGTTTCACTTTTCATCATTTGCTAGGTCTAACTATGATGTTTTGAGTGGTCCCGCAAAAATTTTTTCTTGGACCGGGCCTTCCTTCCCGGCCCTGTCGGTGTGCTCTGCAGTAGGGTGCTCCATACAAATTTTCCTTATGTGGAATTTTTCAGTGTAAAATAAGGTTTCTCCAATCGATCGCGGGTTTCACTTTTCATCATTTGCTAGGTCTAACTATGATGTTTTGAGTGGTCCCGCAAAAATTTTTTCTTGGACCGGGCCTTCCTTCCCGGCCCTGTCGGTGTGCTCTGCAGTAGGGTGCTCCATACAAATTTTCCTTATGTGGAATTTTTCAGTGTAAAATAAGGTTTCTCCAATCGATCGCGGGTTTCACTTTTCATCATTTGCTAGGTCTAACTATGATGTTTTGAGTGGTCCCGCAAAAATTTTTTCTTGGACCGGGCCTTCCTTCCCGGCCCTGTCGGTGTGCTCTGCAGTAGGGTGCTCCATACAAATTTTCCTTATGTGGAATTTTTCAGTGTAAAATAAGGTTTCTCCAATCGATCGCGGGTTTCACTTTTCATCATTTGCTAGGTCTAACTATGATGTTTTGAGTGGTCCCGCAAAAATTTTTTCTTGGACCGGGCCTTCCTTCCCGGCCCTGTCGGTGTGCTCTGCAGTAGGGTGCTCCATACAAATTTTCCTTATGTGGAATTTTTCAGTGTAAAATAAGGTTTCTCCAATCGATCGCGGGTTTCACTTTTCATCATTTGCTAGGTCTAACTATGATGTTTTGAGTGGTCCCGCAAAAATTTTTTCTTGGACCGGGCCTTCCTTCCCGGCCCTGTCGGTGTGCTCTGCAGTAGGGTGCTCCATACAAATTTTCCTTATGTGGAATTTTTCAGTGTAAAATAAGGTTTCTCCAATCGATCGCGGGTTTCACTTTTCATCATTTGCTAGGTCTAACTATGATGTTTTGAGTGGTCCCGCAAAAATTTTTTCTTGGACCGGGCCTTCCTTCCCGGCCCTGTCGGTGTGCTCTGCAGTAGGGTGCTCCATACAAATTTTCCTTATGTGGAATTTTTCAGTGTAAAATAAGGTTTCTCCAATCGATCGCGGGTTTCACTTTTCATCATTTGCTAGGTCTAACTATGATGTTTTGAGTGGTCCCGCAAAAATTTTTTCTTGGACCGGGCCTTCCTTCCCGGCCCTGTCGGTGTGCTCTGCAGTAGGGTGCTCCATACAAATTTTCCTTATGTGGAATTTTTCAGTGTAAAATAAGGTTTCTCCAATCGATCGCGGGTTTCACTTTTCATCATTTGCTAGGTCTAACTATGATGTTTTGAGTGGTCCCGCAAAAATTTTTTCTTGGACCGGGCCTTCCTTCCCGGCCCTGTCGGTGTGCTCTGCAGTAGGGTGCTCCATACAAATTTTCCTTATGTGGAATTTTTCAGTGTAAAATAAGGTTTCTCCAATCGATCGCGGGTTTCACTTTTCATCATTTGCTAGGTCTAACTATGATGTTTTGAGTGGTCCCGCAAAAATTTTTTCTTGGACCGGGCCTTCCTTCCCGGCCCTGTCGGTGTGCTCTGCAGTAGGGTGCTCCATACAAATTTTCCTTATGTGGAATTTTTCAGTGTAAAATAAGGTTTCTCCAATCGATCGCGGGTTTCACTTTTCATCATTTGCTAGGTCTAACTATGATGTTTTGAGTGGTCCCGCAAAAATTTTTTCTTGGACCGGGCCTTCCTTCCCGGCCCTGTCGGTGTGCTCTGCAGTAGGGTGCTCCATACAAATTTTCCTTATGTGGAATTTTTCAGTGTAAAATAAGGTTTCTCCAATCGATCGCGGGTTTCACTTTTCATCATTTGCTAGGTCTAACTATGATGTTTTGAGTGGTCCCGCAAAAATTTTTTCTTGGACCGGGCCTTCCTTCCCGGCCCTGTCGGTGTGCTCTGCAGTAGGGTGCTCCATACAAATTTTCCTTATGTGGAATTTTTCAGTGTAAAATAAGGTTTCTCCAATCGATCGCGGGTTTCACTTTTCATCATTTGCTAGGTCTAACTATGATGTTTTGAGTGGTCCCGCAAAAATTTTTTCTTGGACCGGGCCTTCCTTCCCGGCCCTGTCGGTGTGCTCTGCAGTAGGGTGCTCCATACAAATTTTCCTTATGTGGAATTTTTCAGTGTAAAATAAGGTTTCTCCAATCGATCGCGGGTTTCACTTTTCATCATTTGCTAGGTCTAACTATGATGTTTTGAGTGGTCCCGCAAAAATTTTTTCTTGGACCGGGCCTTCCTTCCCGGCCCTGTCGGTGTGCTCTGCAGTAGGGTGCTCCATACAAATTTTCCTTATGTGGAATTTTTCAGTGTAAAATAAGGTTTCTCCAATCGATCGCGGGTTTCACTTTTCATCATTTGCTAGGTCTAACTATGATGTTTTGAGTGGTCCCGCAAAAATTTTTTCTTGGACCGGGCCTTCCTTCCCGGCCCTGTCGGTGTGCTCTGCAGTAGGGTGCTCCATACAAATTTTCCTTATGTGGAATTTTTCAGTGTAAAATAAGGTTTCTCCAATCGATCGCGGGTTTCACTTTTCATCATTTGCTAGGTCTAACTATGATGTTTTGAGTGGTCCCGCAAAAATTTTTTCTTGGACCGGGCCTTCCTTCCCGGCCCTGTCGGTGTGCTCTGCAGTAGGGTGCTCCATACAAATTTTCCTTATGTGGAATTTTTCAGTGTAAAATAAGGTTTCTCCAATCGATCGCGGGTTTCACTTTTCATCATTTGCTAGGTCTAACTATGATGTTTTGAGTGGTCCCGCAAAAATTTTTTCTTGGACCGGGCCTTCCTTCCCGGCCCTGTCGGTGTGCTCTGCAGTAGGGTGCTCCATACAAATTTTCCTTATGTGGAATTTTTCAGTGTAAAATAAGGTTTCTCCAATCGATCGCGGGTTTCACTTTTCATCATTTGCTAGGTCTAACTATGATGTTTTGAGTGGTCCCGCAAAAATTTTTTCTTGGACCGGGCCTTCCTTCCCGGCCCTGTCGGTGTGCTCTGCAGTAGGGTGCTCCATACAAATTTTCCTTATGTGGAATTTTTCAGTGTAAAATAAGGTTTCTCCAATCGATCGCGGGTTTCACTTTTCATCATTTGCTAGGTCTAACTATGATGTTTTGAGTGGTCCCGCAAAAATTTTTTCTTGGACCGGGCCTTCCTTCCCGGCCCTGTCGGTGTGCTCTGCAGTAGGGTGCTCCATACAAATTTTCCTTATGTGGAATTTTTCAGTGTAAAATAAGGTTTCTCCAATCGATCGCGGGTTTCACTTTTCATCATTTGCTAGGTCTAACTATGATGTTTTGAGTGGTCCCGCAAAAATTTTTTCTTGGACCGGGCCTTCCTTCCCGGCCCTGTCGGTGTGCTCTGCAGTAGGGTGCTCCATACAAATTTTCCTTATGTGGAATTTTTCAGTGTAAAATAAGGTTTCTCCAATCGATCGCGGGTTTCACTTTTCATCATTTGCTAGGTCTAACTATGATGTTTTGAGTGGTCCCGCAAAAATTTTTTCTTGGACCGGGCCTTCCTTCCCGGCCCTGTCGGTGTGCTCTGCAGTAGGGTGCTCCATACAAATTTTCCTTATGTGGAATTTTTCAGTGTAAAATAAGGTTTCTCCAATCGATCGCGGGTTTCACTTTTCATCATTTGCTAGGTCTAACTATGATGTTTTGAGTGGTCCCGCAAAAATTTTTTCTTGGACCGGGCCTTCCTTCCCGGCCCTGTCGGTGTGCTCTGCAGTAGGGTGCTCCATACAAATTTTCCTTATGTGGAATTTTTCAGTGTAAAATAAGGTTTCTCCAATCGATCGCGGGTTTCACTTTTCATCATTTGCTAGGTCTAACTATGATGTTTTGAGTGGTCCCGCAAAAATTTTTTCTTGGACCGGGCCTTCCTTCCCGGCCCTGTCGGTGTGCTCTGCAGTAGGGTGCTCCATACAAATTTTCCTTATGTGGAATTTTTCAGTGTAAAATAAGGTTTCTCCAATCGATCGCGGGTTTCACTTTTCATCATTTGCTAGGTCTAACTATGATGTTTTGAGTGGTCCCGCAACAAAAATTTTTTCTTGGACCGGGCCTTCCTTCCCGGCCCTGTCGGTGTGCTCTGCAGTAGGGTGCTCCATACAAATTTTCCTTATGTGGAATTTTTCAGTGTAAAATAAGGTTTCTCCAATCGATCGCGGGTTTCACTTTTCATCATTTGCTAGGTCTAACTATGATGTTTTGAGTGGTCCCGCAAAAATTTTTTCTTGGACCGGGCCTTCCTTCCCGGCCCTGTCGGTGTGCTCTGCAGTAGGGTGCTCCATACAAATTTTCCTTATGTGGAATTTTTCAGTGTAAAATAAGGTTTCTCCAATCGATCGCGGGTTTCACTTTTCATCATTTGCTAGGTCTAACTATGATGTTTTGAGTGGTCCCGCAAAAATTTTTTCTTGGACCGGGCCTTCCTTCCCGGCCCTGTCGGTGTGCTCTGCAGTAGGGTGCTCCATACAAATTTTCCTTATGTGGAATTTTTCAGTGTAAAATAAGGTTTCTCCAATCGATCGCGGGTTTCACTTTTCATCATTTGCTAGGTCTAACTATGATGTTTTGAGTGGTCCCGCAAAAATTTTTTCTTGGACCGGGCCTTCCTTCCCGGCCCTGTCGGTGTGCTCTGCAGTAGGGTGCTCCATACAAATTTTCCTTATGTGGAATTTTTCAGTGTAAAATAAGGTTTCTCCAATCGATCGCGGGTTTCACTTTTCATCATTTGCTAGGTCTAACTATGATGTTTTGAGTGGTCCCGCAAAAATTTTTTCTTGGACCGGGCCTTCCTTCCCGGCCCTGTCGGTGTGCTCTGCAGTAGGGTGCTCCATACAAATTTTCCTTATGTGGAATTTTTCAGTGTAAAATAAGGTTTCTCCAATCGATCGCGGGTTTCACTTTTCATCATTTGCTAGGTCTAACTATGATGTTTTGAGTGGTCCCGCAAAAATTTTTTCTTGGACCGGGCCTTCCTTCCCGGCCCTGTCGGTGTGCTCTGCAGTAGGGTGCTCCATACAAATTTTCCTTATGTGGAATTTTTCAGTGTAAAATAAGGTTTCTCCAATCGATCGCGGGTTTCACTTTTCATCATTTGCTAGGTCTAACTATGATGTTTTGAGTGGTCCCGCAAAAATTTTTTCTTGGACCGGGCCTTCCTTCCCGGCCCTGTCGGTGTGCTCTGCAGTAGGGTGCTCCATACAAATTTTCCTTATGTGGAATTTTTCAGTGTAAAATAAGGTTTCTCCAATCGATCGCGGGTTTCACTTTTCATCATTTGCTAGGTCTAACTATGATGTTTTGAGTGGTCCCGCAAAAATTTTTTCTTGGACCGGGCCTTCCTTCCCGGCCCTGTCGGTGTGCTCTGCAGTAGGGTGCTCCATACAAATTTTCCTTATGTGGAATTTTTCAGTGTAAAATAAGGTTTCTCCAATCGATCGCGGGTTTCACTTTTCATCATTTGCTAGGTCTAACTATGATGTTTTGAGTGGTCCCGCAAAAATTTTTTCTTGGACCGGGCCTTCCTTCCCGGCCCTGTCGGTGTGCTCTGCAGTAGGGTGCTCCATACAAATTTTCCTTATGTGGAATTTTTCAGTGTAAAATAAGGTTTCTCCAATCGATCGCGGGTTTCACTTTTCATCATTTGCTAGGTCTAACTATGATGTTTTGAGTGGTCCCGCAAAAATTTTTTCTTGGACCGGGCCTTCCTTCCCGGCCCTGTCGGTGTGCTCTGCAGTAGGGTGCTCCATACAAATTTTCCTTATGTGGAATTTTTCAGTGTAAAATAAGGTTTCTCCAATCGATCGCGGGTTTCACTTTTCATCATTTGCTAGGTCTAACTATGATGTTTTGAGTGGTCCCGCAAAAATTTTTTCTTGGACCGGGCCTTCCTTCCCGGCCCTGTCGGTGTGCTCTGCAGTAGGGTGCTCCATACAAATTTTCCTTATGTGGAATTTTTCAGTGTAAAATAAGGTTTCTCCAATCGATCGCGGGTTTCACTTTTCATCATTTGCTAGGTCTAACTATGATGTTTTGAGTGGTCCCGCAAAAATTTTTTCTTGGACCGGGCCTTCCTTCCCGGCCCTGTCGGTGTGCTCTGCAGTAGGGTGCTCCATACAAATTTTCCTTATGTGGAATTTTTCAGTGTAAAATAAGGTTTCTCCAATCGATCGCGGGTTTCACTTTTCATCATTTGCTAGGTCTAACTATGATGTTTTGAGTGGTCCCGCAAAAATTTTTTCTTGGACCGGGCCTTCCTTCCCGGCCCTGTCGGTGTGCTCTGCAGTAGGGTGCTCCATACAAATTTTCCTTATGTGGAATTTTTCAGTGTAAAATAAGGTTTCTCCAATCGATCGCGGGTTTCACTTTTCATCATTTGCTAGGTCTAACTATGATGTTTTGAGTGGTCCCGCAAAAATTTTTTCTTGGACCGGGCCTTCCTTCCCGGCCCTGTCGGTGTGCTCTGCAGTAGGGTGCTCCATACAAATTTTCCTTATGTGGAATTTTTCAGTGTAAAATAAGGTTTCTCCAATCGATCGCGGGTTTCACTTTTCATCATTTGCTAGGTCTAACTATGATGTTTTGAGTGGTCCCGCAAAAATTTTTTCTTGGACCGGGCCTTCCTTCCCGGCCCTGTCGGTGTGCTCTGCAGTAGGGTGCTCCATACAAATTTTCCTTATGTGGAATTTTTCAGTGTAAAATAAGGTTTCTCCAATCGATCGCGGGTTTCACTTTTCATCATTTGCTAGGTCTAACTATGATGTTTTGAGTGGTCCCGCAAAAATTTTTTCTTGGACCGGGCCTTCCTTCCCGGCCCTGTCGGTGTGCTCTGCAGTAGGGTGCTCCATACAAATTTTCCTTATGTGGAATTTTTCAGTGTAAAATAAGGTTTCTCCAATCGATCGCGGGTTTCACTTTTCATCATTTGCTAGGTCTAACTATGATGTTTTGAGTGGTCCCGCAAAAATTTTTTCTTGGACCGGGCCTTCCTTCCCGGCCCTGTCGGTGTGCTCTGCAGTAGGGTGCTCCATACAAATTTTCCTTATGTGGAATTTTTCAGTGTAAAATAAGGTTTCTCCAATCGATCGCGGGTTTCACTTTTCATCATTTGCTAGGTCTAACTATGATGTTTTGAGTGGTCCCGCAAAAATTTTTTCTTGGACCGGGCCTTCCTTCCCGGCCCTGTCGGTGTGCTCTGCAGTAGGGTGCTCCATACAAATTTTCCTTATGTGGAATTTTTCAGTGTAAAATAAGGTTTCTCCAATCGATCGCGGGTTTCACTTTTCATCATTTGCTAGGTCTAACTATGATGTTTTGAGTGGTCCCGCAAAAATTTTTTCTTGGACCGGGCCTTCCTTCCCGGCCCTGTCGGTGTGCTCTGCAGTAGGGTGCTCCATACAAATTTTCCTTATGTGGAATTTTTCAGTGTAAAATAAGGTTTCTCCAATCGATCGCGGGTTTCACTTTTCATCATTTGCTAGGTCTAACTATGATGTTTTGAGTGGTCCCGCAAAAATTTTTTCTATTAGCCAGTCGACCCTTTCGTCCATGTCGGTGTGCTCTGCAGTAGGGTGCTCCATACAAATTTTCCTTATGTGGAATTTTTCAGTGTAAAATAAGGTTTCTCCAATCGATCGCGGGTTTCACTTTTCATCATTTGCTAGGTCTAACTATGATGTTTTGAGTGGTCCCGCAAAAATTTTTTCTTGGACCGGGCCTTCCTTCCCGGCCCTGTCGGTGTGCTCTGCAGTAGGGTGCTCCATACAAATTTTCCTTATGTGGAATTTTTCAGTGTAAAATAAGGTTTCTCCAATCGATCGCGGGTTTCACTTTTCATCATTTGCTAGGTCTAACTATGATGTTTTGAGTGGTCCCGCAAAAATTTTTTCTTGGACCGGGCCTTCCTTCCCGGCCCTGTCGGTGTGCTCTGCAGTAGGGTGCTCCATACAAATTTTCCTTATGTGGAATTTTTCAGTGTAAAATAAGGTTTCTCCAATCGATCGCGGGTTTCACTTTTCATCATTTGCTAGGTCTAACTATGATGTTTTGAGTGGTCCCGCAAAAATTTTTTCTCTTGGCCAGTCGACCCTTTCGTCCATGTCGGTGTGCTCTGCAGTAGGGTGCTCCATACAAATTTTGCTTATGTGGAATTTTTCAGTGTAAAATAAGGTTTCTCCAATCGATCGCGGGTTTCACTTTTCATCATTTGCTAGGTCTAACTATGATGTTTTGAGTGGTCCCGCAAAAATTTTTTCTTGGACCGGGCCTTCCTTCCCGGCCCTGTCGGTGTGCTCTGCAGTAGGGTGCTCCATACAAATTTTCCTTATGTGGAATTTTTCAGTGTAAAATAAGGTTTTTCCAATCGATCGCGGGTTTCACTTTTCATCATTTGCTAGGTCTAACTATGATGTTTTGAGTGGTCCCGCAAAAATTTTTTCTTGGACCGGGCCTTCCTTCCCGGCCCTGTCGGTGTGCTCTGCAGTAGGGTGCTCCATACAAATTTTGCTTATGTGGAATTTTTCAGTGTAAAATAAGGTTTCTCCAATCGATCGCGGGTTTCACTTTTCATCATTTGCTAGGTCTAACTATGATGTTTTGAGTGGTCCCGCAAAAATTTTTTCTTGGACCGGGCCTTCCTTCCCGGCCCTGTCGGTGTGTTCTGCAGTAGGGTGCTCCATACAAATTTTCCTTATGTGGAATTTTTCAGTGTAAAATAAGGTTTCTCCAATCGATCGCGGGTTTCACTTTTCATCATTTGCTAGGTCTAACTATGATGTTTTGAGTGGTCCCGCAAAAATTTTTTCTTGGACCGGGCCTTCCTTCCCGGCCCTGTCGGTGTGCTCTGCAGTAGGGTGCTCCATACAAATTTTCCTTATGTGGAATTTTTCAGTGTAAAATAAGGTTTCTCCAATCGATCGCGGGTTTCACTTTTCATCATTTGCTAGGTCTAACTATGATGTTTTGAGTGGTCCCGCAAAAATTTTTTCTTGGACCGGGCCTTCCTTCCCGGCCCTGTCGGTGTGCTCTGCAGTAGGGTGCTCCATACAAATTTTCCTTATGTGGAATTTTTCAGTGTAAAATAAGGTTTCTCCAATCGATCGCGGGTTTCACTTTTCATCATTTGCTAGGTCTAACTATGATGTTTTGAGTGGTCCCGCAAAAATTTTTTCTTGGACCGGGCCTTCCTTCCCGGCCCTGTCGGTGTGTTCTGCAGTAGGGTGCTCCATACAAATTTTCCTTATGTGGAATTTTTCAGTGTAAAATAAGGTTTCTCCAATCGATCGCGGGTTTCACTTTTCATCATTTGCTAGGTCTAACTATGATGTTTTGAGTGGTCCCGCAAAAATTTTTTCTTGGACCGGGCCTTCCTTCCCGGCCCTGTCGGTGTGTTCTGCAGTAGGGTGCTCCATACAAATTTTCCTTATGTGGAATTTTCAGTGTAAAATAAGGTTTCTCCAATCGATCGCGGGTTTCACTTTTCATCATTTGCTAGGTCTAACTATGATGTTTTGAGTGGTCCCGCAAAAATTTTTTCTTGGACCGGGCCTTCCTTCCCGGCCCTGTCGGTGTGCTCTGCAGTAGGGTGCTCCATACAAATTTTGCTTATGTGGAATTTTTCAGTGTAAAATAAGGTTTCTCCAATCGATCGCGGGTTTCACTTTTCATCATTTGCTAGGTCTAACTATGATGTTTTGAGTGGTCCCGCAAAAATTTTTTCTTGGACCGGGCCTTCCTTCCCGGCCCTGTCGGTGTGCTCTGCAGTAGGGTGCTCCATACAAATTTTGCTTATGTGGAATTTTTCAGTGTAAAATAAGGTTTCTCCAATCGATCGCGGGTTTCACTTTTCATCATTTGCTAGGTCTAACTATGATGTTTTGAGTGGTCCCGCAAAAATTTTTTCTTGGACCGGGCCTTCCTTCCCGGCCCTGTCGGTGTGCTCTGCAGTAGGGTGCTCCATACAAATTTTCCTTATGTGGAATTTTTCAGTGTAAAATAAGGTTTCTCCAATCGATCGCGGGTTTCACTTTTCATCATTTGCTAGGTCTAACTATGATGTTTTGAGTGGTCCCGCAAAAATTTTTTCTTGGACCGGGCCTTCCTTCCCGGCCCTGTCGGTGTGCTCTGCAGTAGGGTGCTCCATACAAATTTTCCTTATGTGGAATTTTCAGTGTAAAATAAGGTTTCTCCAATCGATCGCGGGTTTCACTTTTCATCATTTGCTAGGTCTAACTATGATGTTTTGAGTGGTCCCGCAAAAATTTTTTCTTGGACCGGGCCTTCCTTCCCGGCCCTGTCGGTGTGCTCTGCAGTAGGGTGCTCCATACAAATTTTGCTTATGTGGAATTTTTCAGTGTAAAATAAGGTTTCTCCAATCGATCGCGGGTTTCACTTTTCATCATTTGCTAGGTCTAACTATGATGTTTTGAGTGGTCCCGCAAAAATTTTTTCTCTTAGCCAGTAGACCCTTTCGTCCATGTCGGTGTGTTCTGCAGTAGGGTGCTCCATACAAATTTTCCTTATGTGGAATTTTTCAGTGTAAAATAAGGTTTCTCCAATCGATCGCGGGTTTCACTTTTCATCATTTGCTAGGTCTAACTATGATGTTTTGAGTGGTCCCGCAAAAATTTTTTCTTGGACCGGGCCTTCCTTCCCGGCCCTGTCGGTGTGTTCTGCAGTAGGGTGCTCCATACAAATTTTCCTTATGTGGAATTTTTCAGTGTAAAATAAGGTTTCTCCAATCGATCGCGGGTTTCACTTTTCATCATTTGCTAGGTCTAACTATGATGTTTTGAGTGGTCCCGCAAAAATTTTTTCTTGGACCGGGCCTTCCTTCCCGGCCCTGTCGGTGTGCTCTGCAGTAGGGTGCTCCATACAAATTTTCCTTATGTGGAATTTTCAGTGTAAAATAAGGTTTCTCCAATCGATCGCGGGTTTCACTTTTCATCATTTGCTAGGTCTAACTATGATGTTTTGAGTGGTCCCGCAAAAATTTTTTCTTGGACCGGGCCTTCCTTCCCGGCCCTGTCGGTGTGCTCTGCAGTAGGGTGCTCCATACAAATTTTGCTTATGTGGAATTTTTCAGTGTAAAATAAGGTTTCTCCAATCGATCGCGGGTTTCACTTTTCATCATTTGCTAGGTCTAACTATGATGTTTTGAGTGGTCCCGCAAAAATTTTTTCTTGGACCGGGCCTTCCTTCCCGGCCCTGTCGGTGTGCTCTGCAGTAGGGTGCTCCATACAAATTTTCCTTATGTGGAATTTTTCAGTGTAAAATAAGGTTTCTCCAATCGATCGCGGGTTTCACTTTTCATCATTTGCTAGGTCTAACTATGATGTTTTGAGTGGTCCCGCAAAAATTTTTTCTTGGACCGGGCCTTCCTTCCCGGCCCTGTCGGTGTGCTCTGCAGTAGGGTGCTCCATACAAATTTTCCTTATGTGGAATTTTCAGTGTAAAATAAGGTTTCTCCAATCGATCGCGGGTTTCACTTTTCATCATTTGCTAGGTCTAACTATGATGTTTTGAGTGGTCCCGCAAAAATTTTTTCTTGGACCGGGCCTTCCTTCCCGGCCCTGTCGGTGTGCTCTGCAGTAGGGTGCTCCATACAAATTTTGCTTATGTGGAATTTTTCAGTGTAAAATAAGGTTTCTCCAATCGATCGCGGGTTTCACTTTTCATCATTTGCTAGGTCTAACTATGATGTTTTGAGTGGTCCCGCAAAAATTTTTTCTCTTAGCCAGTAGACCCTTTCGTCCATGTCGGTGTGTTCTGCAGTAGGGTGCTCCAACCAAGTTTTCCTAATGAAAGTTTTTCGTGGTTTCGTGTTAGTTAAAAACTCCGGAACTTGGCTTATTTTCACCATAATTTCCACATATGGTGACCAACTCAATAAACGTTTTGTGCGTATCCTATGGACATTTTTTCGCGTTCAACTTGGTGAACTAGGGTTGTATTCCCGAAGGGTAAAAAAATCTGGACTTAGCCAAATTTTGAAATCTCCAACCAATCTTGGCCTGTTAGATTATCTTGGTTGGGTTGCTATGGGCTGCTACGGCCTACTTGATAGGCAATGTTTCAACTCTTGGAAGCTTTCGTGGTTGCTAAGCACTGTTCGTGGCCTTCTTGATAGAAATGGCTTATGGTGGCCATGGACTTAGCAAAATTTTGAATTCTCCAACCAATCTTGGCCTGTTAGAGTATCTTGGTTGGGTTGCTATGGGCTGGTACGGCCTACTTGATAGGCAATGTTTCAACTCTTGGAAGCTTTCGTGGTTGTTTAGAACTGTCCATGGCCTTCTTGATAGAAATGGCTTATGGTGGCCATGGACTTAGCAACATTTTGAGATCCAATCTTGGCCTGTTAGAGTATCTTGGTTGGGTTGCTATGGGCTGCTACGGCCTACTTGATAGGCAATGTTTCAACTCTTGGAAGCTTTCGTGGTTGCTAAGCACTGTCCATGGCCTTCTTGATAGAAATGGCTTATCGTGGCCATGGACTTAGCAACATTTTGAATTCTCCAACCAATCTTGGCCTGTTAGAGTATCTTGGTTGGGTTGCTATGGGCTGGTACGGCCTACTTGATAGGCAATGTTTCAACTCTTGGAAGCTTTCGTGGTTGCTAAGCACTGTCCATGGCCTTCTTGATAGAAATGGCTTATGGTGGCCATGGACTTAGCAAAATTTTGAATTCTCCAACCAATCTTGGCCTGTTAGAGTATCTTGGTTGGGTTGCTATGGGCTGGTACGGCCTACTTGATAGGCAATGTTTCAACTCTTGGAAGCTTTCGTGGTTGCTAAGCACTGTCCATGGCCTTCTTGATAGAAATGGCTTATGGTGGCCATGGACTTAGCAACATTTTGAAGTCTCCAACCAATCTTGGCCTGTTAGAGTATCTTGGTTGGGTTGCTATGGGCTGGTACGGCCTACTTGATAGGCAATGTTTCAACTCTTGGAAGCTTTCGTGGTTGCTAAGCACAGTTCGTGGCCTTCTTGGTAGAAATGGCTTATCGTGGCCATGGACTTAGCAAAATTTTGAATTCTCCAACCAATCTTGGCCTGTTAGAGTATCTTGGTTGGGTTGCTATGGGCTGCTACGGCCTACTTGATAGGCAATGTTTCAACTCTTGGAAGCTTTCGTGGTTGCTAAGCACTGTCCATGGCCTTCTTGATAGAAATGGCTTATCGTGGCCATGGACTTAGCAACATTTTGAATTCTCCAACCAATCTTGGCCTGTTAGAGTATCTTGGTTGGGTTGCTATGGGCTGGTACGGCCTACTTGATAGGCAATGTTTCAACTCTTGGAAGCTTTCGTGGTTGCTAAGCACTGTCCATGGCCTTCTTGATAGAAATGGCTTATGGTGGCCATGGACTTAGCAAAATTTTGAAATCTCCAACCAATCTTGGCCTGTTAGAGTATCTTGGTTGGGTTGCTATGGGCTGGTACGGCCTACTTGATAGGCAATGTTTCAACTCTTGGAAGCTTTCGTGGTTGCTAAGCACTGTCCATGGCCTTCTTGATAGAAATGGCTTATGGTGGCCATGGACTTAGCAAAATTTTGAAGTCTCCAACCAATCTTGGCCTGTTAGAGTATCTTGGTTGGGTTGCTATGGGCTGGTACGGCCTACTTGATAGGCAATGTTTCAACTCTTGGAAGCTTTCGTGGTTGCTAAGCACTGTCCATGGCCTTCTTGATAGAAATGGCTTATGGTGGCCATGGACTTAGCCAAATTTTGAAGTCTCCAACCAATCTTGGCCTGTTAGAGTATCTTGGTTGGGTTGCTATGGGCTGCTACGGCCTACTTGATAGGCAATGTTTCAACTCTTGGAAGCTTTCGTGGTTGCTAAGCACTGTCCATGGCCTTCTTGATAGAAATGGCTTATCGTGGCCATGGACTTAGCAACATTTTGAATTCTCCAACCAATCTTGGCCTGTTAGAGTATCTTGGTTGGGTTGCTATGGGCTGGTACGGCCTACTTGATAGGCAATGTTTCAACTCTTGGAAGCTTTCGTGGTTGCTAAGCACTGTCCATGGCCTTCTTGGTAGAAATGGCTTATGGTGGCCATGGACTTAGCCAAATTTTGAAGTCTCCAACCAATCTTGGCCTGTTAGATTATCTTGGTTGGTTTGCTATGGGCTGGTACGGCCTACTTGATAGGCAATGTTTCAACTCTTGGAAGCTTTCGTGGTTGCTTAGGATAAGAATCCCGACGAGAAAGGTTTCCCGGACTTATAAAAATAACCGATTAGCCCCAAGGACACATCTTCCTTGAAAGGCTAATCATGCACCACACACCACACCACCCATAGGCTTGCAAGCAGCACTCTTGTCGAGTGCAGCAAGCCTATGCTCACATCAACTACCGTACACGTACCACCATAGGCTTGCAAGCAGCACTCTTGTCGAGTGCAGCAAGCCTATGCTCATCAACTACCATACGTACCACCACAGCCTTGCAAGCAGCACTCTTGTCGAGTGCAGCAAGCCTATACTCCACGAACTAACCACTTCACCACCAAGCATGGGTCGCCTGAGAGGATCGATGCGAACGCATCTCTACAACTCGCAGCTCCCAGCCTGTAGTCCCGTCGTTTGCGGGCGGTCGAAGGTGTCGAAACTAGTTGTATCCACGGTCGACGGGAGCACAGCCACCAGGGTTCCCTGTGATAAGGTACTTCCACGTGCAGCGTACACCCGCCCGTTGCGGCTCAGTCTAGTGCTATAGCGGGGATGAGACGGCAGTGTGCACGGGGCAGCACCGACGGATCTCAGAGGGTTGTTAAGCCCGCTAGCTTCCGATCACCTAATGGGTTTATGATGCGCTATCAGCTCGGATTGGATACGACCTTAGAGGCGTTCAGGCATAATCCAGCGGACGTAGCGTCATACCAAAGTCCGGTCGAACTAGTATTGAGCCAGTGGTCCGTACCTGTGGTTCCTCTCGTACTGCACAGGAATTCCGTTAAGATAGCAGCATACAGCACACACCAGTAGGGTAAAACTAACCTGTCTCACGACGGTCTAAACCCAGCTCACGTTCCCTTGAAAGGGTGAACAATCCTACGCTTGGTGAATTTTGCTTCACAATGATAGGAAGAGCCGACATCGAAGGATCAATAAGCCACGTCGCTATGAACGCTTGGCGGCCACAAGCCAGTTATCCCTGTGACATTCGAGCAGTCGAGCTGTTTGGACATGGCGTGTTTTGCTCCGCAGTGAGAAGGAAAATATTGGTGCAAAAATCGTTTGGAGAGACTGGATTTTAGTTATAATCCGTTGTTAAGTGTACGTTTTAAGGGAATCGAGTGAAAACCGCGTGAAAATCGGTGCGATAATACGGAAAATAAGTAAAAAACATTCCCCATACATTTTGTATGGGGAACTATTTCCGCTATAAAAACGGGCAAAATAGACCTTTTTCGGTGCGGTTTTCAGTGAAAAAGCGAGATTGGACGCCATTTAAGCGATTAAAAGTGATAGACAGTGTTTGCCGGTGAAATTCGGCCCGAAATACGGAGTGGCAAATTCGCGCAAAGAATTACAACAACAACAACAACAACAGTGTGTGTGTATCGTGAGTTTGCGTAAAAATCCGGTCCAATCGGGCCGGAAGTGGACGGAAACGGTAGTTTTTGCGCCCGTGATCGTGTTAATGCAAAAAACCGGACGGAAATCGGACGAAAATCGCCGAAAAACAACGTGGCAAAAAAGTGCAAGGGGTGCTACCGCCGGAGCACGTGGTTTCGAGCAACGGTGTTTATTAGAAAATCGTTAATAACTTTGCGAGTTTTTATCGGATTCGTGTGCCGTTTTCACCGTTGTGATTGTTTTAACTCGTTTAATAAGATCCAAGCGAAAAAACAGTGAAAAACGCGAAAAAATTTTTTGACATTTTTTGGTGACATCCGAGTGACACATATGACCCCGCTGACGAATTTTCGAAGGTGAGCAGTCCCCCGCTGACAAATTTTCAAATTGACGGTTTTTGCTCGAAAAACTGCTCGAAACTCAAAAACACGTAGAAAAATTCTGGGAAGCTGGGGGGGTCATCGGCAGCTCGAATCTGCTCGATTTGGACAGTTTTCATCGAGCTCGAAACTGCTCGAAACTGCTCGAATTTCCGAATTTAACTGAAAATCGCGGGGAAAAATCGGGAACGACTGGGGAAAATACGGGAAGGCGTCTGCAAGTAGGGAAACACCTCCCCCTGACCACGGAGGCCTGCTTGGGTCTCTAAAATGGCGACAACCCGAGCATCGCGTCCTCGGTCGGAGTCTACCGAGGAAAGGCCGGGGCGGTCTCTTTTGGCTGTAGAGCCGAAGGTAATGTTGACAAGAGCTTCGGTGATGGCATCGAAGTCGACGAACAACGACATGGTGGAACTGCGGAAGGTGATCGGGGAAATGTCCCTCGCAAACGAGCAGCTTCGAACCATGTGTAAAGAGCTGCAGCAAGAGCTTGTGATGCTGCGACAGCGGATTGAGGCCAATGACAACATGGCCCGCGAGGAACGAAAGCTGGCCCGGGAGGAACTGAAGCTGGCCCAGCAGCAGTTCAAAGAAGAGGTGCAATGGAACAAGCAACAGGCTCGTCAGTGGCACGAGGAGACTCAACGTCTCCGCAAGGAGCTAGAAAAGGAGACGGCAAGCCACCAGGAGCTGTTGGCGCAGATGCTTGGTTGTGGCGGCAATCAGGCACAGCAATCGCAGCTGCAGGAGCAGTCGTCTTCTTTGACGAAGCAGCAGCCCCAACGGTTGCAGAAACAACAGCAACGGCCACAACAGACGCAGGGGCCAACGCGTGGCCCTGCTCAGCAGCAACCGCTGCAGCAGCAACAACAACAGCAGCAGCAGCGGCCGTCCTATGCCAATGTGGCTGCCGAGGCATCTGGTACACAGGCGACGCAGAGTGGCGCATGGACGGTGGTGGGACCCCGCAAGGCACCACCGAAGCCGCAGCAGCAACAACAGCAGCAGCCGGAAAAGCCACGCCCGCAACTTGCGCCACGCAAGCAGTCGACGAAAAAGAAGCTGGACGCTATAGAGGTGGCCCCAGGAGACGGTCAAACGTGGACAGACGTTTACCAGCTAGTCCGCAGCGCACCGTCGTTGGCTGAACACCAGGCGAAGCTCGGTGTGGGACGGCGAACGACGCGGGATCGGCTGGTTATGGACGTAGAGGACGGTGCTAATTCGGAAGCAATTTTTCAACGTGTGCAGGAGGTCTGCGCACAGGCCGCAGCTCCGGCCACCGCCCGCCTGGTGACGGAAACGGTAGAGGTCCGCCTGGAAGAGGTGGACCCTTTAGCGACGGCGACGGACGTGGCGACGGCGATCCAAACATTCACAGAGCAGTCGGTGAAGGAATCCGCCGTGCATTTGGTCAAGGCATGGAATGGCACGCAGACGGCATACGTCCGAATGGCAGTGAAGGCGGCAGCGAAGATTGCGCAGCAGCACGTGAAGGTGCTGCACACTTCGTGCCTAGCTACGCAGTTGACACCACTGACGCGGGGCCAGCAGCGGTGCTTCAAATGCCTGGAGCACGGACACCTGCGGCACCAATGCCGGAGCGAGATGGATTGGTCGACGCACTGCATCCGCTGCGGCCAACCGGGACACCTGGCCCGAACATGCACGGCAGCGGTCTGCTGCGTGACATGCAAGGGCCCGCACCGGGTGGGACATCCGTCCTGTCCTCGACAACGATAAAGGTCCTGCAGATCAACCTCGGGCGCAGCAGATCAGCGCAGGACCTGATGCTGCAGACGGCGCGGGAGCTGGGGGTGGACGTTGTCATCGCCTGCGAATTATATAAGCCGCCTCGGGACAACGGCAGATGGGCGGTGGATGAGGCGCAGAGTGTGGCAGTGGTCGCCACCGGGGCTTATCCCATACAGCGTTTATGGGAAAGCGCTCATCCTGGGCTGGTGGTGGCCACAGTGGGAGGAGTGACATTCGCTAGCTGCTACGTCTCGCCAAACACCGGACCAGCGGACTTCGTCGCCTATCTCGAGGCGGTGGAGATGGCGTTGGTGGGACATCAGCACCTGGTGATGGCAGGTGATCTTAATGCATGGAGTACGGACTGGGGGAGTGCCCGCACAACATCGAGAGGGCACATCCTCAAGGGCGCTATCGACCATCTGCAGCTGGAGGTCCTCAACCGCGGCAACGTGCCCACCTTCAAGGGCAATGGGGTCGCGCGCGAGAGCGTTGTAGATGTGTCCTTCGCGAGCTCTACGGTCGCCCTTGAGGACACCTGGAGGGTCAGCCAGCGATATTCGTACAGCGACCACCGGTACGTGGAGTTCTCCGTGGGCGTTCCGGGGAGACGGTCAGCACCGCAGCAGCGTACGAAACAACACCATCGGACGCAGTCGTCTCGCCTCCCGCAGCATGCAGGAGTTCGCTGGAAGACGTCGACTTTCTGCAGGGAGGGATACCAGGCTGCGCTGATTGATTGTCGATTTGCAGAAGCGGACACGCCTGACGCGCTGGTAGGAGCGCTGTCCCTGGCCTGCGACAGGACGATGGAGCGAGTGGGCCCGCCAAAGTTCCGTCAGCCGCCTAGGCTCTACTGGTGGACTCCGGAGCTGGAACGCATGAGGCGTGAGTGCGAGGAGGCGGAAGAGAGGCATCGTGGGGCCAAGGGGCCAACAGAACGGGACGCGGCTTTGGGGCGTCTGCAGGACCTTCGTAGAGGGCTGCAGCGCGGGATCCAGGAGAGTCGAAACGAGAAGCTCCAAGAGCTGATCGACGGAGTCGACAGCGACGTATTCGGACTGGGATACAAGGTGGTGATGGCCAAGCTGCGTGGTCGCACCCCGCCGGAGACGGACCGGACAGTGCTGGAGCCGATCGTGGATGCCCTGTTTCCGCTGCATCCCCCGTTCGAGTGGCCAGCCATCGAGCGAACGGCTGACGAGGAGAGGCTGCGACCCGTCACGGAAGCGGAGGTTCTCGCGCTGGCAGAACGGATGGCCCCATCCAAAGCACCTGGGCTCGATGGGATCCCGAACGCGGCGGTGAAAACCGCGATCCGTGAACACCCGCAGGCGTTTGTGCGGGTGTTTAACGACCTACTGGAACGCGGTGAGTTCCCGCGGGCTTGGAAGGAGGCGAGGCTGGTGCTGGTAGCCAAACCGGGCAAGCCACCGGGCGATCCATCGGCGAGCCGACCGCTGCTTCTGGAGGGAGCAGTCCCCAAGTTGTTCGAGAGGTGCATTCTCGAGCGCCTAAATGAACACTTGGAGGACAGCGCTGCCCCTCAACTGTCGCCGGAGCAGTACGGATTTCGTCGCGGGAGGTCAACGGTGCAGGCGATCCAGCGGGTCGTCGAGCGGGGCGAGTTCGCTCGGTCCTTCCACCGCACCAATGGACGCGATCCACGATGTCT
>NW_026525681.1:10000-17500 GCF_943734725.1 Anopheles marshallii | reverse complement strand
TTGCAATCCTCTCCTTTCCATGACTACCGGAGCAGTCTGGAATGTGTGTTTCCAGCAATCCAACACTATGTGAGCTATTCCAATCTATGCGTCCAACTGGTGAACATTATGTTGTGAAGGCGAGCTCCACTGTACTTACCACCGGGTATGGTGTTCGTACAACCATCAGTAAACATGTGAACCAACGACGATCGAAGGAATAAATTCCGTTCTCAGCATCGCTGGCTATGATCGGGCAATTTACGGGCTTGCAATCCTCCTATGCACCTGGCAATGTATGGTAGTGTTTCCTGCTGCTTTCCTGATTTGGATGTGTACCATGGCCTTTATCAGGCACTCTCTACTAGCTCCGGAATCGAACCCTGATTCCCGCTTCCCGTCACAACCATGGTAGTCCTCTACACTACCATCAATAGTTGATGGGGCACAGTCAAGTGAAAGATCGGTACCAGACTTCAACTCAATCGGCCGATTGGTTTAACTAATAAGTGCACCGGTCCTACCACCTTCAGAAGCAGCATTCCCGGCCTGTTGCATGTATTAGCTCTGGTTTTCATCAATCTTCCCCTGCTGTGTTATACTGAGCTTATGCGGTTTCTCGATTGTCGTGCAAAGTGTGTTATCACACATACCCAATATGCTCAACTCTCATGTTCGTTTGACGCACCAAACTTTATTAGTGATGCACCACACAACAGGTTTTAATATACGCGATCGTGTGTGTTTCAGTGTGAACTTGGTGCGCCAAGTCCATTTGTGATGCATCACTTAGCTAACCATCTTTCGGGACTGTTTAGGGTATGTGCTCCTCCACATCTATGCTTACTCGTACACATTCTCTGTCAATAGGTTTAAGATCGGGCATTCTACCATATCATTGCCTTAATGCTTTCAAATTCAGGCTACCAAGGTAACCTAATTGCGTTCGAAACTCAACTTGTGAGCTGTCGGCCCTAGAAGTTTTTTAGGCTGCTAGGACCTCTCTCTATATTTTGCCTTTGGACTTCTCGAAGCTCAACTTGTGAGCAGTTCCATGCACCACTACCCGTATCTCTTAGCTTAGTTCTAGCCATGTGCGTTCAAAGCTCAACGTTAAGCTGTGTCCTGCACCACAATCGTTATATAATAAGCTTATCTCTAAGCTTTTTTGCGTTCAATGCTCAACGTTAAGCTATCCCTTCGCTTAGAACCTCGCTCTACATTTTGCCTTTGGACTTCTCGAAGCTCAACTTGTGAGCAGTTCCATGCACCACTACCCGTATCTCTTAGCTTAGTTCTAGCCATGTGCGTTCAAAGCTCAACGTTAAGCGGCCTCATGCACCACAACCCTTGTATCTTAAGCTTATCTCTAAGCTTTTTTGCGTTCAATGCTCAACGTTAAGCTATCCCTTCGCTTAGAACCTCGCTCTATATTCAACTTTCAGATACCTCGAAGCTCAACTTATGTGGTCTGCTTTCGCTCTTGAAGGGGAAATTTTTCTGACAGAGGGGGGTTTTTGGGCCAAATTATGCAATATTAGTTTAACCTCCGTCGCAGAACCACATTTGACCAGGTCGAGAAAAAAATTTTTTCGTGACGACCTGGTCCCCCATAGTAGGGAATGAACATGACATCTTAACCATATTTGACCATTTTCAAATTTCTCGTCGCGGAATGATGACTTTACTAGTAAAATTTGTTCCGGGTAGGGACCTCCCATACAAAATTTTCATCGCTCCAAAAGTGATTTCGTTTCACTTTTCAACATTTACAAGGTCCATAAATCATGTTTTGAGACGATATGGAAAAAAAAATTTTTTGCCCGTCTCGACCAACTCGACCGATGGTGACCACAGCAGGGTGCTCCATACAAATTTTCCTTATGTGGAATTTTCAGTGTAAAATAAGGTTTCTCCAATCGATCGCGGGTTTCACTTTTCATCATTTGCTAGGTCTAACTATGATGTTTTGAGTGGTCCCGCAAAAATTTTTTCTCTTAGCCAGTCGACCCTTTCGTCCATGTCGGTGTGCTCTGCAGTAGGGTGCTCCATACAAATTTTCCTAATGTGGAATTTTTCAGTGTAAAATAAGGTTTCTCCAATCGATCGCGGGTTTCACTTTTCATCATTTGCTAGGTCTAACTATGATGTTTTGAGTGGTCCCGCAAAAATTTTTTCTCTTAGCCAGTCGACCCTTTCGTCCATGTCGGTGTGCTCTGCAGTAGGGTGCTCCATACAAATTTTCCTTATGTGGAATTTTTCAGTGTAAAATAAGGTTTCTCCAATCGATCGCGGGTTTCACTTTTCATCATTTGCTAGGTCTAACTATGATGTTTTGAGTGGTCCCGCAAAAATTTTTTCTTGGACCGGGCCTTCCTTCCCGGCCCTGTCGGTGTGCTCTGCAGTAGGGTGCTCCATACAAATTTTCCTTATGTGGAATTTTTCAGTGTAAAATAAGGTTTCTCCAATCGATCGCGGGTTTCACTTTTCATCATTTGCTAGGTCTAACTATGATGTTTTGAGTGGTCCCGCAAAAATTTTTTCTTGGACCGGGCCTTCCTTCCCGGCCCTGTCGGTGTGCTCTGCAGTAGGGTGCTCCATACAAATTTTCCTTATGTGGAATTTTTCAGTGTAAAATAAGGTTTCTCCAATCGATCGCGGGTTTCACTTTTCATCATTTGCTAGGTCTAACTATGATGTTTTGAGTGGTCCCGCAAAAATTTTTTCTCTTGGCCAGTCGACCCTTTCGTCCATGTCGGTGTGCTCTGCAGTAGGGTGCTCCATACAAATTTTGCTTATGTGGAATTTTTCAGTGTAAAATAAGGTTTCTCCAATCGATCGCGGGTTTCACTTTTCATCATTTGCTAGGTCTAACTATGATGTTTTGAGTGGTCCCGCAAAAATTTTTTCTTGGACCGGGCCTTCCTTCCCGGCCCTGTCGGTGTGCTCTGCAGTAGGGTGCTCCATACAAATTTTCCTTATGTGGAATTTTTCAGTGTAAAATAAGGTTTTTCCAATCGATCGCGGGTTTCACTTTTCATCATTTGCTAGGTCTAACTATGATGTTTTGAGTGGTCCCGCAAAAATTTTTTCTTGGACCGGGCCTTCCTTCCCGGCCCTGTCGGTGTGCTCTGCAGTAGGGTGCTCCATACAAATTTTGCTTATGTGGAATTTTTCAGTGTAAAATAAGGTTTCTCCAATCGATCGCGGGTTTCACTTTTCATCATTTGCTAGGTCTAACTATGATGTTTTGAGTGGTCCCGCAAAAATTTTTTCTTGGACCGGGCCTTCCTTCCCGGCCCTGTCGGTGTGTTCTGCAGTAGGGTGCTCCATACAAATTTTCCTTATGTGGAATTTTTCAGTGTAAAATAAGGTTTCTCCAATCGATCGCGGGTTTCACTTTTCATCATTTGCTAGGTCTAACTATGATGTTTTGAGTGGTCCCGCAAAAATTTTTTCTTGGACCGGGCCTTCCTTCCCGGCCCTGTCGGTGTGCTCTGCAGTAGGGTGCTCCATACAAATTTTGCTTATGTGGAATTTTTCAGTGTAAAATAAGGTTTCTCCAATCGATCGCGGGTTTCACTTTTCATCATTTGCTAGGTCTAACTATGATGTTTTGAGTGGTCCCGCAAAAATTTTTTCTTGGACCGGGCCTTCCTTCCCGGCCCTGTCGGTGTGCTCTGCAGTAGGGTGCTCCATACAAATTTTCCTTATGTGGAATTTTTCAGTGTAAAATAAGGTTTCTCCAATCGATCGCGGGTTTCACTTTTCATCATTTGCTAGGTCTAACTATGATGTTTTGAGTGGTCCCGCAAAAATTTTTTCTTGGACCGGGCCTTCCTTCCCGGCCCTGTCGGTGTGTTCTGCAGTAGGGTGCTCCATACAAATTTTCCTTATGTGGAATTTTTCAGTGTAAAATAAGGTTTCTCCAATCGATCGCGGGTTTCACTTTTCATCATTTGCTAGGTCTAACTATGATGTTTTGAGTGGTCCCGCAAAAATTTTTTCTTGGACCGGGCCTTCCTTCCCGGCCCTGTCGGTGTGTTCTGCAGTAGGGTGCTCCATACAAATTTTCCTTATGTGGAATTTTCAGTGTAAAATAAGGTTTCTCCAATCGATCGCGGGTTTCACTTTTCATCATTTGCTAGGTCTAACTATGATGTTTTGAGTGGTCCCGCAAAAATTTTTTCTTGGACCGGGCCTTCCTTCCCGGCCCTGTCGGTGTGCTCTGCAGTAGGGTGCTCCATACAAATTTTGCTTATGTGGAATTTTTCAGTGTAAAATAAGGTTTCTCCAATCGATCGCGGGTTTCACTTTTCATCATTTGCTAGGTCTAACTATGATGTTTTGAGTGGTCCCGCAAAAATTTTTTCTTGGACCGGGCCTTCCTTCCCGGCCCTGTCGGTGTGCTCTGCAGTAGGGTGCTCCATACAAATTTTGCTTATGTGGAATTTTTCAGTGTAAAATAAGGTTTCTCCAATCGATCGCGGGTTTCACTTTTCATCATTTGCTAGGTCTAACTATGATGTTTTGAGTGGTCCCGCAAAAATTTTTTCTTGGACCGGGCCTTCCTTCCCGGCCCTGTCGGTGTGCTCTGCAGTAGGGTGCTCCATACAAATTTTCCTTATGTGGAATTTTTCAGTGTAAAATAAGGTTTCTCCAATCGATCGCGGGTTTCACTTTTCATCATTTGCTAGGTCTAACTATGATGTTTTGAGTGGTCCCGCAAAAATTTTTTCTTGGACCGGGCCTTCCTTCCCGGCCCTGTCGGTGTGCTCTGCAGTAGGGTGCTCCATACAAATTTTCCTTATGTGGAATTTTCAGTGTAAAATAAGGTTTCTCCAATCGATCGCGGGTTTCACTTTTCATCATTTGCTAGGTCTAACTATGATGTTTTGAGTGGTCCCGCAAAAATTTTTTCTTGGACCGGGCCTTCCTTCCCGGCCCTGTCGGTGTGCTCTGCAGTAGGGTGCTCCATACAAATTTTGCTTATGTGGAATTTTTCAGTGTAAAATAAGGTTTCTCCAATCGATCGCGGGTTTCACTTTTCATCATTTGCTAGGTCTAACTATGATGTTTTGAGTGGTCCCGCAAAAATTTTTTCTCTTAGCCAGTAGACCCTTTCGTCCATGTCGGTGTGTTCTGCAGTAGGGTGCTCCATACAAATTTTCCTTATGTGGAATTTTTCAGTGTAAAATAAGGTTTCTCCAATCGATCGCGGGTTTCACTTTTCATCATTTGCTAGGTCTAACTATGATGTTTTGAGTGGTCCCGCAAAAATTTTTTCTTGGACCGGGCCTTCCTTCCCGGCCCTGTCGGTGTGTTCTGCAGTAGGGTGCTCCATACAAATTTTCCTTATGTGGAATTTTTCAGTGTAAAATAAGGTTTCTCCAATCGATCGCGGGTTTCACTTTTCATCATTTGCTAGGTCTAACTATGATGTTTTGAGTGGTCCCGCAAAAATTTTTTCTTGGACCGGGCCTTCCTTCCCGGCCCTGTCGGTGTGCTCTGCAGTAGGGTGCTCCATACAAATTTTCCTTATGTGGAATTTTCAGTGTAAAATAAGGTTTCTCCAATCGATCGCGGGTTTCACTTTTCATCATTTGCTAGGTCTAACTATGATGTTTTGAGTGGTCCCGCAAAAATTTTTTCTTGGACCGGGCCTTCCTTCCCGGCCCTGTCGGTGTGCTCTGCAGTAGGGTGCTCCATACAAATTTTGCTTATGTGGAATTTTTCAGTGTAAAATAAGGTTTCTCCAATCGATCGCGGGTTTCACTTTTCATCATTTGCTAGGTCTAACTATGATGTTTTGAGTGGTCCCGCAAAAATTTTTTCTTGGACCGGGCCTTCCTTCCCGGCCCTGTCGGTGTGCTCTGCAGTAGGGTGCTCCATACAAATTTTCCTTATGTGGAATTTTTCAGTGTAAAATAAGGTTTCTCCAATCGATCGCGGGTTTCACTTTTCATCATTTGCTAGGTCTAACTATGATGTTTTGAGTGGTCCCGCAAAAATTTTTTCTTGGACCGGGCCTTCCTTCCCGGCCCTGTCGGTGTGCTCTGCAGTAGGGTGCTCCATACAAATTTTCCTTATGTGGAATTTTCAGTGTAAAATAAGGTTTCTCCAATCGATCGCGGGTTTCACTTTTCATCATTTGCTAGGTCTAACTATGATGTTTTGAGTGGTCCCGCAAAAATTTTTTCTTGGACCGGGCCTTCCTTCCCGGCCCTGTCGGTGTGCTCTGCAGTAGGGTGCTCCATACAAATTTTCCTTATGTGGAATTTTTCAGTGTAAAATAAGGTTTCTCCAATCGATCGCGGGTTTCACTTTTCATCATTTGCTAGGTCTAACTATGATGTTTTGAGTGGTCCCGCAAAAATTTTTTCTCTTAGCCAGTAGACCCTTTCGTCCATGTCGGTGTGTTCTGCAGTAGGGTGCTCCAACCAAGTTTTCCTAATGAAAGTTTTTCGTGGTTTCGTGTTAGTTAAAAACTCCGGAACTTGGCTTATTTTCACCATAATTTCCACATATGGTGACCAACTCAATAAACGTTTTGTGCGTATCCTATGGACAGTTTTTCGCGTTCAACTTGGTGAACTAGGGTTGTTTTCCCGAAGGGTAAAAAAATCTGGACTTAGCCAAATTTTGAAATCTCCAACCAATCTTGGCCTGTTAGATTATCTTGGTTGGGTTGCTATGGGCTGGTACGGCCTACTTGATAGGCAATGTTTCAACTCTTGGAAGCTTTCGTGGTTGCTAAGCACAGTTCGTGGCCTTCTTGATAGAAATGGCTTATGGTGGCCATGGACTTAGCAAAATTTTGAAATCTCCAACCAATCTTGGCCTGTTAGAGTATCTTGGTTGGGTTGCTATGGGCTGGTACGGCCTACTTGATAGGCAATGTTTCAACTCTTGGAAGCTTTCGTGGTTGCTAAGCACTGTCCATGGCCTTCTTGATAGAAATGGCTTATGGTGGCCATGGACTTAGCAAAATTTTGAAGTCTCCAACCAATCTTGGCCTGTTAGAGTATCTTGGTTGGGTTGCTATGGGCTGGTACGGCCTACTTGATAGGCAATGTTTCAACTCTTGGAAGCTTTCGTGGTTGCTAAGCACTGTCCATGGCCTTCTTGATAGAAATGGCTTATGGTGGCCATGGACTTAGCCAAATTTTGAAGTCTCCAACCAATCTTGGCCTGTTAGAGTATCTTGGTTGGGTTGCTATGGGCTGCTACGGCCTACTTGATAGGCAATGTTTCAACTCTTGGAAGCTTTCGTGGTTGCTAAGCACTGTCCATGGCCTTCTTGATAGAAATGGCTTATGGTGGCCATGGACTTAGCCAAATTTTGAAGTCTCCAACCAATCTTAGCCTGTTAGAGTATCTTGGTTGGGTTGCTATGGGCTGCTACGGCCTACTTGATAGGCAATGTTTCAACTCTTGGAAGCTTTCGTGGTTGCTAAGCACTGTCCATGGCCTTCTTGATAGAAATGGCTTATGGTGGCCATGGACTTAGCCAAATTTTGA